>NW_017672333.1:0-51867 GCF_001879085.1 Nicotiana attenuata
CGGTTCCCAAGCCGCAGAAGCGGAAATACCAGATGACAGAATCCTTCAGCTATTCATTCAACTCCAAAATCTTCCATCAACCACCCGAAGTCATCCCGAGCCCCCGGGGCCTCAACCAAAAGCACCAATACCACCTAATACCTTATTCGAACTTGTACCAATCCTTAAAACACCTAGAACAACACCGGAAGTCCGATTAAATCAAAGATTCAAGCCTAAGATTTTCAAATTCCAACAAAACACACTTTCGATCAAAAACCTAACCAAACCTCGCCCGAATGACCTGAAATTTTTCACACGCATCCCAAATGACATGACGGAGCTACTGCAACTTCCGGAATTCCAATCCGAGCCTCGGATCAAAAACTCAATATCGGACCGGAAACTTCAAAAATTCAAACTTCGGCATTTCAAGCCTAAATGAGCTACGAGCCTCCAAAATACATTCCGAACACGCTCCCAACCCCGAAATCACCTAGCGGAGCTAACGGAACCATCGAATTTCCATTCCGAGATCGTCTTCACACTGTTCTGATTACGGACCATTTTCCAACTCTTAAGCTCTCATTTAGGGACTAAGTGTCCCAAAACACTCCGAATCCCAACACCGAACGTCCCGGCAAACCAAAATAGCAGAAATAAACTTAGGGGAAGCAGTTAATGGGGGATCGGGGCGTAAATTCCAAAAACGACCGGCCGGGTCGTTACAATTCTACTATCTTAGGAAGAAGGCGAAATATGGAATTAATATGCCAATCAAAGTCACAACTACAGATACTCTTTTTAATAATATCATTCAAAGGGTTTTCGTAGAATTTGTAAAAGGTGGGAAACAAGATCATTTGATTGATAGATCAGACGATATCATGGAGTACATGAAAGGATTAGGATGCATTGTAATACTCCATGGCACCAGGTTGATCATGTCCTCTATACATTAATTTGGCAGAAGAGTGGCATTGGATATTGGGGTGTGTATCATTTCACAAGAGATATTTTTACGTATATCTCGCTACGTAGTCGAAAGCACAACAAAGCTATTCAAAAGGTGGCAGAGGCATATGCTGTGTTAATCCCCCTATTTCTAGTTAGCATTGAATTTTATAACCAAAGAAGTGACATTGTAGTACAAAATGGTCTGCACATGGGAAAGGAGTTAGCTGATCCTTTTGAGATTGAACTGATTACAAATCTGCCAACACAGCAAAATTCGTAAGAATAGCTACTTTTTTTTAACTTTGTTTTCCTCATTCATATTAACATTTTCACTTCTAATTGATTTTTATATTCTATTCATTTATTTTATTTCAGAGATTGTGGAGTATATGTTGCATGCTTTGCTGAGTATATTATTGAAGATCTTCCAATCCCTGTTGCCAATTTTGATGTGGATGGTCTTCGAGCTAGGTTTGGTATACTGTTGTGGCACTATGGGAGGAACAAGCAGTTGCATGGCAAATCAAGTGAATCTGAGGCTCCAGTAGCACCTAAAAAGACTCGTGGAAAGAAACGCAAGAAGTAGTATATGTCTCTTTTTGGTTTTAGTTAATCTTAGCATGAAAACTTTGCAGGATTTTAATATTTTTTGGTGAAGATGGTATTTTGCATTATTAGGTTCTAAAAATGCTAGCTTTTAAAAGTGTTTTCTAGGAATACAATTGTAATAGTACAATATGTTGTTATAACTGTTTTAATGTTGGAATGTATCTTCAGTTTGTTTTATTAGGCTTTTCTTAGGCTTCTTCCATAAAGTTATTGGTTTATTAGGACTGCCTTTCGGAGACAGGATTTTGTCAGCACTTGAAGTCAAGCCATTAGTGTAGAACATGGCTGTTACAGCAGCACTGTTAGTTCCTACTACTACTGCCATTTGTAGTAGGAGGAGCAATGTTAGTTCGCTGTAATACACCAGCAGAAGTTGTTTTTGGAGGTGTATTTTTAAGGGAGTTACGATGTTCAAAAAGAGGAACTATGTTGTTATTTTGTTGAAGAACATGGCGAGCATTGATTTGTATGAGAAGAAATATTTTTAGAAAGTGAACTGGTTTGAAATTATATTGAGAGTAGTTGTTAGTTGTAGTTGAATCTATGAAAATCTGTGCATAATTTGCATTGCTGCACCAGTTGTATTCTGCAAAGATTTTGGTTCAGGTATATTAGTGTAGTAGAACTATATACCAATCAGGTATACTAATATACCATTTGTGTATCACGTTGTATTTGAGTACCTTTTTTCCTGCAGCAACTAGATGTAAGTACTGACATGAGTTGCAAAGCATGTGCATTTTGGGTACCACGTTGTATTTGGTGCACCATTTGTATTTCTGCGCATATTTTGGTTTAGCCATATTAGTGCAATACAACTATATACTAGTAAGGTATACAAATATACCATTTGGGTATCACCTTGTATTTATGTACCTGATGATGTACAATAACTGCATGTAAATGGCTTCCAATTTGTTATACTTCAGTACAGACATGAGCTGCAAAGCGTGCCCATTTTGTTAACGATGTATGTACAAATGTTGCATTTGCGGCACCACTTCTATTTTTGCACATATTTTGATACCAATAAGATATACAGATATACCAATAAGGTATACAGTTATACCACTTAGGTATCACATTTATATTTTAGCATCTTTTTTCCTGCAGCAACTAGATGTAAATGCATCCCACTTTTATATACTAAAAAAGAAAATAAATAGATTTTTATTGAAAACACAAGTAGCCATATAAATTTGTTGCCAAAAAGTAATTTGGCAAAGAATCATCATACCAAATATATGTCTAGTGCAAGAAATGCATTTTATTTCTTTGCAATTCAAATGCTATGATTCTACGATATATGAGTTCTATAAAAACATTGAAGCATTATATCAATCTCTCTTTGGAATATTTCGGCATGTTCTCCTGTTGTGTCTTTTTCTCCCGCATAGTGCACATGTAACTGTATTTCCTTCCCAGCCTCCTATGCCTTTCTTCTTTTTAGGTCTTCCTGGTTTGATTTTTCCTTTTGGTGGCAGAACCACCTGCGAAGAGACATGTTCTGAAATTTGCCACGTTGTTTCATCAGGCAAAGAATTTACTGGTATGTCATATGTTTTCAGCAAGTAGTCTATGTTGTAGTAATCTGAGCAATACTTGTATGAATCCATATGGAATTTTTGTATAACTGCCATTGCATGTGGGCATGGAATATCGTCTAGCTGAAACCTCCCACAAGTGCAGTATTTTTTCATGTAGGCGCACCACATTTCTTTTTTTGGCCATCAATTACTAAATGTAAGAATTCAATTGATGGCAACACCTAGTATAATTTTAATTAAGAAAAGTCATTAGCTATATGAAGTAATAGTATTTTTTAAATAACAATATTCAGTTGTTTAGTGAAATCACTAAGGTAAAAAAAAGTAAAACTATAGTACATGCAGTGTTTTTATGATTTTGAAAATGCATACCATCATCGTCTGTGATAAGATAATATTATCTGCCAATATTTTTTCATACTTTGCACCTATCTTTATAAATGGTTCCACTGCATCCTTCCGATTGGTGTAATTCTATTTTTGAATCAATGTTGTCATAAAGTCAAGCAAATTCACAACTGGGAGGTCTCTTGCGTGCTTGTTTGCTGCATTTACTGATTCCGCATTATTCGATGTCATGGTCATGGTTCTATTTGCCTTGGAATGCGCCCGGGACCATTTATCATATCCAATATCCACCAGGTATGTTTTCACTCTACTATCAATAGCTTCTAACTTTGCTATATGCCTGTTGAATTCTTCAACAGTGTATGCTCTTGCTAACGCAAAGTATACTTCTTTGATTTGTTTTTGGCTCTATCTGTAGTTTGTCTTTATGTTGTTCCACAGATGGAACATACATGCACAATGAGGGACTTCTGGATAGACAATTGAAGTTGATCTCCATATACCATCATGCTTGTCTGATACAATGCACATTCCCTCTCTTTGTCCATAGGTTTCTCTGAACTGCACGAAGAACCACTCACACGATGCATCATTTTTCGAATCAACAATTGCATATGCGAGGGGTAGAATTTGTCCTGTAAACCCAAAGAACAAAATATCAATTACAACACACTATATTAATTTAGCTTTTCATATAGTAGTATAGTCATAGGTAGGTGCAGGTGTGTAGCAAAATAACTATATACTCTGTTGGTATACTTGTATACCATACTGGTATCATATAATATTTGAAAATCTTTTTTGTTTCTTTAACTGAATGTAATTGGATTGTACACACAATATTAATTTAGTATTTCATATAGTAGTATAGTCAAAGGTAGGTGCAGGTATGTATTAAAATAACTATATACTCTGTTGGTATACTTGTATACCATACTGCTATCATATAATATTTGAAAATCGTTTTTGTTTCTTTAACTGAATGTAATTGGATTGTATTCTTACCCTCTGCGTCTTGCATGGAAGCCGTGAGTATGGTTCCTTTATATGTTGACTTTAAAAAACTTCCATCAACTACAACTGTTGGCCTACAATAGATCCATCCTCTAATCGATGCATATATAGCTTTGAATGCATACAAGAAGCTCCCATCTCCTTCAGTGTGTAGTCGTGTCACTGATCCTGGGTTAGCGTACTCTAACATATAAAGATATGTTGGTATTTTCTTGTATGACTCACTTGGTGTTCCTCTCAACAATTGCATTGCTTTTTCTTTTGATCTTCATGCTTGCATGTAGCTTATGTCCATACCATATGCTTTTTGGATGTCTCTCTGGATATCTGTTGGTGTATATATAATTTTCGGGTCAACAAATTTATCGTGTACCACAGCTGCAACAAAAGCTGAGACATCTTGCTATTGTGAACAAAATCTCTTATCAGTTAAACAACTATGGACAGAATTGAAATCCGTCACTTTGAAAAGATTTGATGCTCGCAGGCTTGATGTTTTAAGTCTCCAAGTGCATCTTTCATCCACGCATTCAAGGGTATACCTGTTTATAATACAAATACAGTTATGTATCATGTTTTATTGATAAAAAACACACACAAAAATCCGTACAATTATATACTCACATAGTATACTCATATAGCATACCTATATACTATATCAGTATCATATTTTGCTGATAAAAAACATAGACAAAGCAGCACAATTATATACTCACATAGTATACTGATTTAGCATACATATATACTATATTGGTATTATATTTTACTGATAATAACAAAGACAAACTAGTACAGTTATATACTCGCATAGTATACTGATATAGCATACTTATATACTATACCAGTATCACTGAGAAAAAATACAGACAAACCAATACAATTTCATACTCGCATAGTATATTGATTTAGCATACTGGTATAGTATATAGGTATCACATAGCTTTTTACTTGAAAACATGCAGACGAACCTTCTTGGGCATGATTTATTAACCCGATATTGACATTTTTCTCTAACAGCATATTGTTTCATACGAGAGCCAGCAGGTTCTTGTCTTTGTAAATTTGTCCTTTTTCAACTTTTTGATGAAATTGATCAGTTATGATGTTTGCATCATCAAGTTCTAGACTGGTGTCATCTCCTCCTTGCACATCAAACGTACTAATCATATCAGTGCTTTCAAATTGTGCAATTTCTGATGAAATTGGAGCAACATCGAAACTGGAGGTGCTTGCAGCTATAGTATTTTTAGCAAACGACACCAGGGGAAGCGTTGTCATCCCTGCACTTGATTTTTCTAATTCCATGTAAACACTAACACTCATATCACTGCAAATTGTAATTGGTGGATATCCTTGAGCAATAGCATACTGAATAACTATTGTGTTACTGCCCTTTTGCAGTTGCTTTGCAATTTCTCTGAGAAGTTGTTCAAATTTCCAATAGGTCTTTATTAGAATTGCATCAACATGAAAATTTATAAAATTATTGTTATCATCCCATTCTCCACTATGCTGCAGCAGAATTGATATATTTTCCATGATTCTGAAGTTATAATCACTTTTATGTCCAAAAGTGAATCTCAACAATGCAAATTTCAACTATGTTGATGTTAAATATTGAATTTCAACAAAAGATTTTTCGAAATCAAACCTCTAGATCTCCAGATCTCCAAACCGAGAATAAAATTTTAAGCTAAAAATTCAAAAGTTTGAGCGCTAAACTTCTGTAATACTTATAATTTTTGACATTTTGCTTTGCCAGCGAAATCAAAATCCGAAAACAAGATGCGAATCAGCATCTTCGATCTGTTTTTTCACACTTAGCGATCTTCAAATTAGGGGATGTTGAAAATCTCAATTTTGTGCGCTTATTTTCTGAACTTTTGAGCAGCTTTTGGGTTTTTATAGGTAGGGCATTAAGCGTGGGATAGTTATTTTGATATACCCGTTTGTTTATTAAATGGGTAGGAGATTGTAATTATTTAATGGGTAGAATTCTTTTATAGGTAGAGCAGGATAAATAGTTTCACTTTTATAGGTAATCCTGTCTTTTCCCCCATGAAAAATGGGCCCATAGAGGCCCGATGGGTTTTCAACGAGACAAAACTAACAGTAAGTGGGCATTCCTCTTTTAAGATGGCTACAAACTGGTGTTCCTGCATTTACTTGTGGGCCTTTCTTGTTCCCTGCTTATTTGTGCTGAACACTGAACCCTTCATTTTGGTGCCATCATTTATACATAAAAAGTAGGAAAATTTATGCCACACAGTAAGCGTATACACTGTATTTATTATTTATAGCTATATTTGAATATTATATTAAATTTACCTACAATATTGAAACAAGAGATCAATTGTTTTGAACTCAAAACAAGAGAGCAACAAGCCCTCGTAGCTAAATTGGAACCTCTAACTTTTACAATTCTACCTAAATCTATTACCTTTAATATTTGTCTTTTCTATTTATCGATTGTTAAGAATACTCAAAGATTCAACTTTACGAATTAAACCCAAATATGAACATTGGAACACTATAGGGGCAAATATGCAATCTCCTGTCAGCAAGGCGTCTAATATTTTCCCCCACATGTGCTATTGTTGGTGACGATCTCGATGGTAAATATTTTGACAATCTGCTAATAGAATACTTCCACAAAGATGATTCGTTTAGGAGGGTGCATCTAAATCTTGATATTTATAGACTTTTGTTGAAGGGTGTGAATTAGGGGGAGGGGAGGGGAAATATACTTGAACGAGCTTTATATATAAACCAACCACTGTCACAACAAATCAGGAGCAAGGATATCTAACTATGAAAAAACAAAATCTTAGAGTCAAGCACTAGCTTTGATGGCAGTGTAGGTTATCTGTTGCTTTAGGAAGTTGTATCAGATTTGGTCTCAAAACTGCGCATTATGCTAATTAGGTACACCAAAAACAATGATTAAGGGGAATAAACATCACAAATAATCTTAATGAACTTCTAGCCGACTAAACAAATAGCAATTTTTAAATTTAATCAACTACAACATACCTAGTATATTTTCATAGTAGGAGATTGGAAAGGATAGTGTGTGCAGACCTTAACCTTATCTTATCGAGGTAGAGATTGTTTCCTGTAAACGCTCGGCTCAAAAAAAAAAAGGAGTGAGAAGCCATGTGAGAAATATTAATCAACTAAATGAAAAATAAACATATTTGGTAAATGCTGAGACTACTTTCAGAAAATAGAACAATTAAAGAGGACAGCTAAGCTATCATTTCAATGCAGTTAACACCAACTCTTTACCTACTATTACGGCAACCAAAATTCAAAAAGGAATATATACAATTAATATACTAATTCTTTTTTAGAAAGGGAATTCTTAGATGGGATTTGCTCCAACCAGTAGCCCATTTGCTCCAATCTTGATGGGCATGATTGCCTTGGCAACCTGCGCTTGTTGGCTAGATAGGTTAAACAGTGAATTAGTCAAGATGCACCCAAAGCAGCCTTGTCACAATCGATAACCCCAACAAAGAAAAAAGAATTATTCAGCAGAGTGGTGGCTGAAGAAATCAGCCCCGCTCTCAATGTCATCTGTCTTGATGCTTCCACATTGAGCCATCAATATTCTGTATACTCTCCTTGAACAGATCTCTCCCAATTTTCTATCATCACCCAACATGTTTTCGACTTTCAAATCTTTCAGCAGAAATTCTTTCTCATGTACCTGAATTTTTCAAGTGAAAATATGTCAGGAACTCGTGTTACTCCCAAAGGATCGACATATTTAAGGTATGATATGTATCAAAATCAGATCACCCCGTCACTATTATTTGTTTAAGAGACCAAATAAGTACTACAAAGCAAGCGAACATGTTTCTATAACATTTAAATGTTCAATATTATCAAGTTCTTGTTTAAATGAATCTTTTGACTGGCACCTTAACAGATCCTCATTGCTCAAGAACGAATTACATTTATCAAACAATACCCCAGCTCCGCAATGTAGTAAATCCACTAGTAATTGACCTTTCTTAAGCATATACCCTCCAGATGAACTGAATGTATGACAATCAAATGCAGTTTTGAAGTTTTCCCTCTTTTTAGAAAAGGTCTTCATTATTCGCCGACATCTCCAAAAGCAGATATCTTATTTAAAGTTAACAATGCTGGTGAAAAAGGGTGGGATATTATCCCCTTCAAACTAAATAATTGACTACTATGTACAAAGGAAAATATTTTCCAGAAAATGTTTTTCAATTTTCCCATGTTGGTTGGCTTAAATGTTTTGAAAAATATTTTCTTTATGAACTCATTTTCCTCCAATTGGAGGAAAATGTTTTCCTTATCAAGAGAAGGGAAAACATTTTCCAAAACTCCTTCTCAACCTTCCCTACCCTCACCAACCCATCCCACCCCCTCTCCAGAAAAGGCTTTTTTCTTTAAATTTTAGTTTTTTCGTTACCACCCTACTATCCTCCACCCACCACCCCCCCCCCCGNAAAAGAATATTATTTTTTTACCTATTTTTTTATGCAATTTCAAATTTCTGTTTTTTCGTTTTCTACACCACCACCACCCCCTACCCCAACTGCCCCTCCCCCCCCCCCCCCCAAAAAAAAATTAATATTTTTTAATATATTTTTCGGTTTTAATTTTTGTATTTATCGATTTAAAGGTTCAAAATTTTACAAGTTCCAAAGTTATGAGATCGGAGGTTTATGTGTTTGGAAGTTTTCGGGTTTAGAAATTATAAAGTTTACGGGTTAGAAATTTTGCGGTTTCGAAAGTTTAGGGGTTCGAAAGTTTATGAAAAAATGTGGGTTCGGAAGGTTGTTGGTTTGAAAGTTTATGGCTTCATGTTTATTATATCTAAATTATTTATGAATACTCTTGAGAAGTCATTTTCCTTAACTTGCGTACCAAACACCGGAAAATAAAAAAGATTACTACTTGTTTTCCAAGAAAATATTTTCTTAGAAAACATTTTCCGTTATACCAAACATACCCTAAGTACTACCTAATATTATTAGTTTAAGAAAAAAGAACTACGTACTAAACACAAATGTAAAGACAGCTAAACGTAATATCTAAGGTAAAAGTTTAATTAACCAGCATTGAAGCCTGAGAAAATGAAAGGAAATTTTATCGCCTACCGATTTACTTGGATCCATGTAAACATGCAAAAGAGATTTCATTGTGGGATATTTCTTCCATATGGCAATGGCAAATCGAGGCTGAACCTTTGGAATAGCCACCAATGCTTTCAACCTGCATGAGAGGACAGTTCATCAAATAATAATGCAGTACCCAAAACAAATGCGGCATCAAAGACAGCAAAACGGGAAAAGTAGTAAACACGTGTAAAAATGGGTAAGCCATCATGGTTTGAGTGATGGTAGTTTTCTTTTACCCACTAACAATAGAATTAACCATTTTGAAACTTCAGCCCAAAAAGAAGCACCAAAGTACACTAGAAACTAGCCAAGGCAACTAGCTAAAAGGTGATCATAACTCTCCGTCCTTTGGAGTCGAATGCGGCAGAGAAGACGAGATAAAATATCAGCAGTAAAGGATAAACATCCCTCTAAGTTTACAAGACTGGTGATAGAATAAGTACATAGAAAAAGAGAAAAAATGCGACTTAAAACTCAAAGATAGAGAAATAACACAAATTTGCAGAATTTGACAAACTAACTTGGAACATGTTTCCTGCATACAAGAATGATCTTGCTTTGCTTTAATAAGCTCTAAAAGATGACTGCAAGGGCTTAGCAACATGAAGAAAACATTCAATTAGAAGGTTTCTCTGGGCAATATTGAGGGCCAAGCACAAGTGTCGAAGTGCAAGGTCCGGGCACTTTCTACAACTTTTCTTGGTTTACTGCTAGGAGCATCTAAGAGAGACCATACTGTTTGGAACCCGGTGATTGGAAGGGTAGAAAAGAGGCTAGCAGGTTGGCAAAAAAGGTACTTATTCAAAGGGAGAAGGAAGTATTGATCAAAAGTGTAAAATCAAGTATCCCCATATAATTCAGGTTCTTGTTACACGCTCCAGGCAGTGATACAATGAAGTTTGGAAAAGATGCAGGGAGATTTTCTATGGGATGGTTCAAATGGGGAAAGTTTCACTTGGTAAATTGGGAGACTGTCACAATGCCAAAGTGTTGGAGCGGAATTGGGATTAAAGATCTAACGGTTTTTAATAAGGCATTACTGAGAAACCGGTTATGGAGATTCGGGATAGAGGAGAATGCTTTTTAAAATGAGGTGATTGCGGAGAAGTATGGGGTTTTAGAAGAGGTTGGAGAACCAAGAATGTATCACTTCCTTATGGGTGCAGGCTATAGAGAAATATATTGAAGGGTTGGGAAGAGTTTACTGAAACATATCATCGACAGTGGGAAATGGGAGTAGGGTAAGTTTTGGGGGACATAAGTGGTGCGGGGACAACATTTTGAGAATCACATTTCCAGATATGTATAGAACCCCATGCCAAAAGGAAATGCCAATCAGTCAGGCGTATTGGGATTTGAGGTTTAGGAGAAACTTACAAAATTGGGAGGTTGCAGAATTTCAAAATTCGGTCAAGTTGCTTCGCAAAGAGCTTCTGACTAGGGAAGAGTCAGCTTTCTCACATCTCTGTATGGATCCCTAGGGCACTTAGAAAAGTGTGTTTATTCACTTGGCTAGCTGCGAGGGGGTGATCTGGACGACAGAGAATATGAGGAAGAGGAAGATTACATGTGTCAATTGGTGTTTCATGTGCAAAAACTCAGGAGCAGATGTGAATCATTTCCTTTTTACATTGTCGGATAGCGTCCTGTTTGTGCAGGGAAACCCAGAAATAGTTCTTCGAACTCCAGTGGGTGATGCCAAGCGCGGTGAAAGAAACAATGCTTAGTTGGACCTACAGAATACGGAAGAGAAGAAACAGGACATGAGATGTGGCTTCTCTAGCACTTATGTGCATCATATGGGGAGAGAGAGATACAGGAGAGCTTTTGATGGAATAGAGAAGGATTTTGCACACTTGAGGATTAGAGTCTTATCCCTTATTTCTTTTTGGTGCACCTATGATGTTCCTATATGCATAGAAGATTGGGTGTCTTTGGAAGAAAACCGTATCTTGTTGTAAGGTTTTCTACATTTTGGTATAATTCTTGTATATGGGTGTTTTTTACCCTCTTTTAATGAAATTTATTACTTTATCCAAAAATATAAAGATGTTTATTGGTATTTGGTAAGAGAACAATTTGAGCCAAAATAGTAATCACAGCCTCAGGAGTACGTTATCAGAAAACTTTATGCAGCTTTTGACCATCACATTTGCTGGCCATTGAGGAATTCCAAACGTAAAAAAATTAAAAACAGCACAAGTACTTACCATGGGCTCTTTTTTATCATGTCCTTGTCAACGCAACTCTTGGGAATTAGAGAACCATTTGTATTAACAGATAGCCTTGTTAACTTGTTTCTGTAGAACAAAAGATCATGAACATCTTAGACATACAAAACGGTAGAAGGATACATTAACATCTTTTTCATCTCTATATAATATAGGCAGGTAGCCCAAAGAAGGAAGTCCTTAGGCATCTTGCATACTGAAGATATATTATGCCTCAAGCATCACATTCTCATTTTAAAAAGATCAGAAAAGACATAAAAACAACTTTTCCCCATCCAACAAAGGTCAAAGTACAAGACTCTCTCACATATTCCATTAATGGTGGAGGTCCCTAGAAGATGAACCATGACTTGATAGCCTTCCCTTATAAACTTCAAAAGTATTTTTCTTTGAAAAACTCCTTCAGTTACCGGCCACCCTTTACTCCTCAATAACATACTCAAAACTTTTAATTTGAATACAAGTGTATTTGAAGCAAATCATTAATCTGTTAGAAAGTATTGATTGTCATGTGACATGTCACCTAAAAACCTAGCATACTAGCACTAACTTAACTATCCGAAAAACTTTGTGTAATATATACATCACAGAAAAACATTTGGGGCTAAACTTCTGTAGCTAAATGGAAGTTTCAATGATACAAAGCTAATCAATCATAAGGAAGCACAGGTGTTGGAACTTGGGGCACTCCTTGAAGGTCAACGTTAACTTGTATTTTTATGCATTTATATAACATACTATCTTCAACATCAGGGTAACCATATATTCAAGCAAAATTTCTCCAGCATATTGACATCCAGACTAATTTTCTTAACTATTATTAATTGTTAAACATTGATCATGAAGAAACAAAGAGCACTTTGACATATAAATTAACTGTTAAACACTATAATAAACTTGGAGATACTAATTATCCTAGAGAATATTACTATTGTGAAGATACAGCCGAGAGCAACACCAAGCCCTGACTCTGCCAGTCTACCTTGTGATAACTATTAAGACTCTTTGAGCACAAGTTGAATTCTTTTAATATAAGAACAGTCTCAGCCCAAAGTTCGAAGAGTGGGGAAAATAATGACTCTAATGTAGGTCAGTGTGCTAGTTAATACATTAAAACTAGCGAATACACAAAAAACATGAAATTCAATTCCCAGAATATGAAGCATTGAGCAAAGGGGTCATTTGATCCAAGGATTCTCTATGCAAGGATCATAATAAAGGGATTGTTATTCGATTAATAAATAATGAAAGAATTGTTATTCAGTGAATAATAATATAGGGATTATTATACGATGAATAATAGTACAGAAATATTCATGCAGGGATTGCCTACTTTAATGGCTTTTGTAGTTGCATAAACTTTATCCAGGTACTGCTAATATTATTTTTGTTCCAGATTTACCTCCCCTGGAACAATATATAGATGTTTGCATAAATTAATTAGCAGTAATAACACAAAGTTTAATACCAAAAAGAAAAGGCTGCATCAGCTATTGCATAGCTATATACCGAAAATCAAATGCTTATTAGTTATGCAGTGATTACATATATAATGCAGAGTGAATGTTGTATGAGTTATACGTAAAAATTACATTGAGTTTATTTTTCTTATGAAGCTAACTATATGGCTATAGTGGCATTCTTCCTTCCTGGTTTACGTTTGCTCACTCCTGAATGTGAAATAGTCTATTACCATAATCTAATGAGTCAGCCAAATACAGAATACTAGTAGATATTTAGCTGAACGGTGTTCGACTGCAACTCAATCAGAAACTAATTCCATGAATTAACTAATTAAGTTGCTCAATTTTTATCTTTTTTTTTTTTTTTGATAAGGAACTCCGTATACAGGAAGTATACCAAAAAGTAGAGAATTTACATCAGAACATGATTCTCTACAAAACACGCCCAATCTTCTATACAAGTAGGGGCTATATGAGTGAACCAAAAAGCGATCAAAGATAAAAGACTATTCTTAAGATGTGAAAAAGGAGACTCAATCCCCTCAAAAGCTCTCCTATTTCTCTCTCCCCAAACTATCCACATGAGGGCTAACGGGGCGAACTTCCACGCCTTTTGATTTCTTCTTCTACGAAAACCAGCCCAGTTATATAACATTTCCTGTACAGTGCTTGGCATCACCCATTGAATACCAAAAAGATTCAGGATTGCCCTCCACAAAGCCGAGGACACAGGGCAATGCAACAAAAGATGACCAAATTCTTCCCCTGAGCTTTTACACATGTAGCACCAACTAACAAGTGTAATTCCTCTCTTTCGCAGATTTTCAGCAGTCAAAATCACTCCCATCGCCGCTAGCCATGCAAAAAAGCACACCTTCGTGGGCGCCTTAGGAATCCAGATCGAGGAGTATGGAAAAGTGGCCTCCTCTCTCACCAACATACTCTGGTAAAAGGACTTTAAGGTGAACAATCCATCACCACGCAAACCCAATCTCCAAGAATCACAAGATGGCTGGGGCCTGTCTTGCCCATATAGCAGTGTCAACAAATCTTGGAGCTCCACAATCTCCCAATCTTGCATGTTCCTTCTAAATGAGAGGTCCCATACTCCCCCCCCCTCCCCCCCCTTCATGCTCCTTACGAATCTGTTGGACCATCAATTCCTTCTGGTTTGAAACTCTGAAGACGTGGGGGAAGGAGACCCTCAGAGCATCCTCTCCACACCACCTATGATTCCAAAAGTTGATTCTCCTTCCATCTCCCACCCTGTAATAAGTGATGTTGCCACTGAAGGCTTCCCAATTCTTCATGATGCTACTCCACATGCCACACCCTAAAGGTCTTGTGATTGCCTTGGTCCTCCAACCACCTCCCGTGGAATCGTACTTTTCTACTATGACCTCCCTTCATACAGTATGCTCTTCTACCCCGAATCTCCACAGCCACTTCCCCAACAAAGCTCTGTTGAATACCCTAAGATCTTTTACTCTAAGTTCACCCCGCTTCTTTGGGGAAGTGACTATCTGCCAATTCACTAGATGAAACTTTCTAGTTCCATCCGCCGCATCCCAAATAAAATTCCTTTGAAGCCGCTCCAATTTTTCTATGATGCTCACAGGAGCTTGCAACAGGGACAAGTAATAGGTGGGCATACTCGATAAAGTGCTTTTAATAAGCACTTCCTTACCGCCTTTTGACAAGTACCTTTCTGCCAGCCTGCTAACTAAAATCTTGATAGTGCTGGTTTCAGTTAAACAACTGATTGGTTTCAGTAAAACCAAATCAGCTGTTTATTGTAACTAAAATCTTGATAGTGCAGCTCTTTTTCACCCTTTTTCTTTTGTGGGACTCTTAGCGGGGCTTCTAATCTGGGATTGTAGCTCCTCTTGTTGCAGCTTAGTGTCTCATTTCCACAATATTTACGTAAGTAGAGGTGAACAAGTAAACTCCCAGTACCACCGCCCGCCAACCCAAAAAGAAATGAAAAAAATATGAGCAGAACACTTCCCTTCCGAAAACAACATACTAAAAAAGAGGTTGGCCTTTCCTAATTAGGAAATGTATAGCAGACAAAAGATAGTAATACAAGGACTCACGAATTCACATTTCAGTTAGGTATTTCAAAATAAACTGGCCCAAATTTTATGGTCAAATTACTTACAAGCCTGACAAATTGATATTATATAGATGTTCACATATATGGCATCTGTTGCATTGTCCAAGAATTCGAGTTCACTGAGATAAGACTTTGACATACCTAAATTGGCAAGAAGCTAAGCTGTAAGTCAGTCCAGCTACATGTTCAGCTAATTCAGCTTCATCAACACAATGTCTTGAATGCACCTTAATGAAATTAATTGTTAACTTGGATAGAACCTACCCAAAAAGAGAAGGAGGAACTCAACACCCAAGGAATACCACCAGAAAAACCAAGCTTACATGAATCAGACAATTAAAAATATCCAATAATTACAAGAACAAGTATTGCAACAACCTCCTCTATAGGTGGCCGTTTCCAACCAATATGATTAGCAGGGTCCTTGTATTGACCTTGTTCCCTATCACCAATGCAGTAACAATTATCAGTCATTAAATAAGCATCCCAGTTTGTCACAGATGATTATAGATGATAGATATGAATGAAGTTCCTTCATAGTAGCTCTTAAGCATGATAAGTTGAAATGCAAGATGGCAGATGATCAGAATTTCACTGAAAGCATTAGCATATGAAAAGGTTACACTACAGTTCAAATGACTACTCATTCATCTCAGCACTTCCAAACTGAATCAAAACTTTAGATGCTAGTTGAATTAGGTGAATTGTCTGTGCCTCTCTAAAAGCTTCAGCTATAAGAGAGGAGAGAAGACACATTTATTTATTTACATTAGGTCTGCGCACTCACCCTCACATGCGTGCTTGAATCTTTTTCTTGAGCCAGGCACATGAAAATTCTATTTGATAATGGGTGATACTCGAAACCAAGACCTTTGCCTGCTCCAATACCATGTTGAGTTGTGTGACCACCTCATCTAAAAACTTAAATTGGACACATTAATTTGCTAATATCAGGTCTACGGCGAAATTATTCGAACCATGGATTGTGATACCTTTTGCAGGAATACATTCGGTAGTACCTTTGTCCAATGCCTCAATGCACATCAAATGGAGCATGTTCAAGAAACATTAATCTAGCAAGCATGTCTTCTCTAAGTCATCCAAAATAATTGGTTGCATGAACCAGGTGAACTATGAGACATCTCCAAAAATGTTGATGCACATTTTCATGTAGGAGTTTATTGCATGTCAGCTATATTTCAGGTATTATTTTAGTTCAGACCCTTATAGGATACAAATATGAAGAACAGTCGGCAAAAAGGAAAAGCAGAATTTTTCAACGTTTGTGCAGGGCTTTATCTCTCTGTCTTGTCTCGTCTCTTCTCTTTCTCCACAAATTGTTTGCCTCTTAGAACACACACAAGGAAAACTTAACAAGCTTAAAATTGAAAAATAGTTGGATGACAAAAACAAGTATCGTCAACCTTTTGTTGATGTATGCCATAAGTTTGTTTGTGAGATAACAAACTGTATGAAGAGGATAAAGGCGTTGAACACGGGAAACGTGACTCGTCAATGATTCGCTATTCACGAGGTCGCAAAACTCTTCGGCCTCACATATGATTAATACATATGGAACTTTGATAACTTCTGATGAAATCTGCGCAGAGTAAGAGTCTAATGACATCAAAAAATTGCGGAGCTAGAAATAGAAGCTATCCTTAGATAGAACCAATGCAAAGACTTAGAAACTGTAGCAGCAGAAGCATACAAATTTCATCATACACTACAGGTAGAAAGCTCAAAAGAATGAAATAAGAGACTAGCAAGACAAACTTTTGGTACAGTTCAAAGAAAAAAACTTTGGCGGAGCTATCAAAACCCTGAGACCAGCACTAAGCTCTTTTTCGTTTGATCAAGTAGACCAGCACTAAGCACTTTTTTGTTTGATCAAGTAGACCAGCACTAAGTTCTTTCTATGCCCAATCAAACTCTGACGTTATTCATGGGTGTAAGTGTCACTTTCTTCATTTAGATTCAAAAAATGGAGGAAAAAAAGAAATGAGTATAGTAGGGCGAAACACACAAAGGTGAATGTGATGAAACATTAAACAAATGGGAATTTGTGGGAGGGAGAGCATCTGCAGCAACTCTTAAGGAGGAATAAAAGAAAGAAAGGGAGAATTGAGAGAAAACTGCAGGCCGAAGTTTGGCCAGCAAATTGGTGCCAACCAAACCCCTCCAGCCGCATTAATTCCACAAGCTGTAATAGAATATCAACACCCATTTGTACTTGAGCCACAACCATAAAACTTCAAAATAACAAGGTATTTTATTTTATTTGATACACACACACACGCACGCATCTATATGGGGGTTTGAGTTAAATTGTAATGTTGGACACAAACATACATGCGTATATACATAACAGGTTTGAGTTAATTGTAATATTAAAACTCAGGTATTATGAGATTTCAATTGAATTGATGGGGTTTGGTCTCTACAGCAGTGGATAACCTTAAGCATGAGATTTCATTACCAGACACGAAAAATTGCTTTTGCAAAGATGATCATCATTCAAATGGATATCAAATAAATATGTAAATACTTGAGCAGTAAGTATAGTCAGTTGTGAAACTATTGTTTTACTAAAGCTAAATGTGTACAAAAGCTAACATTTGACATGTTAAAAAGTAATTATTAAAAGGTGGTTCAAGATGACAGGCTAATTGACATCTGCCATGATTCTGAAGAATAAGTTACCTTTGATATTTCCTCCGGGACACTAATTGACCACACAATAGACTTTTCAATTGGATTTGATGAAATTCGGAAGGAAAGACCTTTTTCGGCAAGCCTTGATAGCAAATGACCTGACTTGACAACATAACCACGTAAGACAGTTGTAATGCATAAAAATGGACAAAGGGGAGAGGGAGAAACAAACAGAAGAACAAAATCTACCTCCAATCGAGCCTAGTTCCACAACTTTATTATCAATGTGAGCTACAATAGACTTATGGGCAAACTTTCCCTTTTCCCACTTTTCCTTTTCCTTTTCTCGCTTTTTCATCTCTGCAGCTTCAGCTTTCTGGGCCGCCTTTTGCAATTTCTCTCGCTATATAATGAAAACTAGATTATATTCCATAACTAATTAACCTCGCCCAAATAAATATGTTTTCGATGGGAAGACTTACCTCTTTCTGCTGCTTCTTTTCTTCATTTAGGCGAAGACGTTCATCCTTTGACATCCTCGTTTTCCCTGTTACTTCATCTACACTGCTTCTCTTGCCTTTGACTTTGCCTCTTGGTCTTGAGATGTCATCATTTAACTCCAAAATATCACTTTCGTCATCAGGATGACCATGGTCCTGAAAGCAAACTAGACCATCAAAATTTACGTAGAGACAAGGCCTTTCAAGAATTTTAAAAGGGCTGCTAGACAAAAACACAAAACATATATTAAGAATCATGCTTTTTAGCGCCCTTTAAGCTAATTACTCAGCTATATCTCTGGACTGAATTATGATCTCAAGATGCCTTCTGTATTTGGCAGAATATGCACCCTATAGTCCTGGATATGTATCTGCTCCTCAGATTGCATAGATCTCTAATATTAGATTGAAACTCTTCTGTTTTTCTGATCAATATATAAAATTAAAAAAAAAACTCAGAAGTAACTTTTGAATCATCTTGGATGTTTGCAGTGCACAGGGAGTTGTAATTAAACGAAATGAGTGGTTCACGAACAAAACTAACTCTCCTACGTTAAACTTAACTAGAGCGGAAGCCGGGTTTGTCAACCTTTTGGCAAAAAAACATTGTTCATGAAGGATTTCTTCTACATTTAATTCTCTGGAAAACTAGCACTTAGGGTTTCGGTTTTCCACCTGAGGTCCTCCCCATATTCCTGAAGCAAGTTACGGGGTATCTGCATTAGCTTATAAAGTAGAACAAACGTCCAATCAACCTATTTTCCAGTGATATATTTAGTAGTTAGAGTACCAGAAGCCCTTAAAGTTAATTGAACATGTGCGTTCCTTTTTATTCTCTTCTTCTTTCGTGCTATCCACGCAAAAATCTTACAAGCTTCTTTGAATGATGCACATTCCAAGGAATGGTCCAACCATAATTCAATCCCCCACTGAAAGCTGGCTTCTCTTTCCATTTTGAAGGGCACACATGCACAAGATGGGGGGAGTTGTGGAAGGGGGATGTTATTATTCGTATTAAGAACACGGGAATGAAAATTTATTGCTATGCAGAAAAAGCAAATACTGAGAGAAAATAATAAACTTGAATCAAGGAAACACACCAGAGAAGGACCAGCTTCAGTCAAATATCGATGAGAAACATCCTCTGCCGTTCGCATAAAATTGTCATTACCTGTTCGACAGTTTCTCGTCTCAGATGAATAACCTGAAAGTTAATTCCAGCATGGAAACACTTCTTTATTTTTTTATTGAAGGGACGATAGATGCAAAGACATCTGTTGTCACTTAGCCAGTAGATTAGACAATAGTAGCTTACCAAGAGAAATTGTGGACTTAAAAGATCTGGAGTTCAGTTCTGTGTCATTTACAATTGCCTTAGCGGAACAAACTTTCTCCTCATTATTCCAAAAAACAAGCTTACCACTATCCTCAGATTCATTATCAGACTCCAAACAAATGAGTCCATCAATTCCTGAAGAAAAGCTTAGATCTAAGAAGAGCCGCACGTTAAAGTCAAAGAAAACACACTGCATAAGCAAAAAACATTCACAAAGGCAGATCTATAAAATAAACTTTTCAAATAAAATCTACCAAAATAGTGGTGCAAAGTGCTTCTGAGTTACGGTCCAACTGTGCAATGAAAGGTGTGGCAAAACCTGAGGCGTAAGAGAATCCTTTGAGGAGTGACATTTCTTCTGGTAAAGTATTATACCCAGAAAATAGGAAACCAAATTAGACAAAAAAATGAGAAGAATTCTACAAGTATATCAAAGCTAGGTTGTCATTTTCCTAATTGTTTCATATAAACTTAATCCATATGCTGATGTTCCCATTTTAGTAAAAATAACTACATATTAAGACTAAAATATCCCCTTAATCATCCCCTTCTGGCATCGGAGGAAAATACATATGAGGCGTAGACTAGCTCAAACCATTATGCCTGACCTCGACTCGGGGCACACCCAGAATCTGCCTTTGTGGACAATAACCGAATAGAAACACAACTCATAGGAGCAGTCAGGGTGATGCAGCACGAAGAGCAAACCAAACTTCCACTCATCCAATTATGAAGAAGAATTACAGAAGTCTACTACTGGAGTATTAGTTAACATGATATATGTCCACAGGAAACAAGTAAACAAGCTGGGCAAAGGTTTGACTCTTAGGGACAGATTGTGACAGGAATATGGCACATTAAATCTATGTCACATTCTGGTGGCAGACCAGAGATACTGTAAATGCATTTCATTTTCTTTTTTTTTATAAGGCAAGTAATTTTATTAATCAATGGGATAAAAACTCCCCTACACAAGAGATATACCGAAAAGTAGAGGATCTGCAACAAAGAATGATTCTCTACGAAAGACACCCAATCATCTATATAGATTGGAATCTCAAGAATGCACCACAAAGCAATCGAAGTCAAAAAGTTATTCCTAAAATGTACAAAATCATTTCCAATGCCCTCAAACACTTTCCTATTTCTTTCCTTCCATACAAACCACATGAGATCTAGCGGAGCAAGCTTCAAGCCCTATGTCCTCTAATCCTACTTCTATCAGCCCAGCTGAGCAACACATCTCTGACAGTACCTGCCATTAACCACTGTGTACCAAAGCAGTTCAAGATCACCCTCCACAGACACGAGGCCAGTTTGCAATATATCAGAAGGTGATCAACTACTTCACCCAAGCAATTGCACCATTTCATGTTCTTTATACAGTTAACTAGTAAAGTTGGAGAAGCAATGTTTCAGAAGGGCCTGGAAATGCTCGTTTATATAATAATGTGAAAGGTTAAGCCCCAACTTGCCCTTGTAGGCTCGTACTACCTTAAAGGAAAAGCAACTATAATGCCATGATACATCAACGTAAGCCTAATGGTCAAGCCACTGGATGAATGATGATGACAAAGCCATCACTATAAAATAATGGAGTAACATTTATCATCAAATAAAGAATATAAATCAGGAAACTGAGGATGTGATGTATAACATGAACTAATGACATAAGGAACAAATTTTTTAACTGGGATACTAACATAAATATAACTGTTACATCTTACACCTTCTCCAAATTATCGTACTTAAATTATTTCCTGTGCATATTGGAGTTTCTGCACATTTGAATTGCACACAAATCTCTCACAGAGAACTATATAAGAACTCTCCCAAAAAAATTTCCCTGACCTTTTCCATATTTCTCTGCATCATACAGCTCCTTTTCTATAGCTCTTCTGTCGCTTGTAAGGTTTGCTATTTCTCAATTAATTTTGTTGGGAATTAAAACCGTGTCTAACTTGCGCTATGGGAATTTATTATCTTCTTCATAGAAGAAAATATTTTGTGTCAGACACTTGCCTCTAGGACCCTAATCTAAAACCCAAGCAAAGAAGTCCCTTCATAATGGTATTTGATGTGACAATACTCGGCATTCAATAAAAACTTTTGAATTAGGTCAATTGAAAGATTACCGCCATCATTTTTGTGGTCTAAAGTTGACGAAGAGCAATTCTGCGAATCAGCAATAGCTTTAGTACATCTGACTATTGGGACACTATATTTTGAAATCTCGGATGCCGGGGTTTCAGCAACCATGGATGGAGTCAAATCAAGACCTGCAGGAAAGACTATTTTCATCAACACTTGTTTCCCAAAAGGAAGTCTACTATTGAATGCATAAGTTCCCAAACTTCGGAGAAATAAGACTTAAAGGCACAAATTGCAACAGAAATCTCAGTCATGGAGAAAATCTACAACCAAACCTTCAGCAACCATTCCAAACACCCAAAAGAAACAAAGGAATGTAGAAGCTCGCATATAGGTTAACTAAGTACAGCATTAGCAGAAATTCAGAATACTTTTCAAGATAACAATCTAAGTGTCCAAAGAGACAAGTGTCCAGTATTGTAAAATTTCAGATTAATTTCTAAATAACCACAAAACACCCAAAAACCAATAAATGTCCAATAAGGAATTCACGGTCAACTAAACTTCAAGTGAAATAGAGTTCACAATTATATACATTTCAAAATGATTTTTAAATAATCACTCAATATGCAAAAGTCCATAAAAGTATGCGGAGCTACCCTTGTCCAATATGAGTTAACTTCCGCCGAAAATTAGACTATGTAGATAGGTAATCGTTTTTTTATGTATACATAATTACATACTATATGTTGAACCCCTTTGCCTTCTTGGTGTGTTAACTTCTTTATAGTTTTTGAAATTGAACGTATTACAAAGAGAAAATAAATTAAACTAAATATTACGTGGGAAATTCCCAAATCCCTCACATTCTAAATAATCACATAAAGACCAAAAATAAATAAAACTAATTCTCAAGCCAATGTGCCAAAATTGTGGTATTTCACGACAATTTCGTAAATAACAACTTAAATGTCCAACAATCCATAATTCTAGCAACTCAAATTCAAATGAAAAAACGTCAAAGCCTATAATTTAAAAAAAGGAAATATCGAGCTCACCGGAAGATGTAGGGTTCAAAATTGAGGAAGAACCGAATGAGCATTTAACAAGTGAGACTTCGGATTTAGAGAAATTAGATATTGGGGTATCAGCCACGTAGGGCGGAGTGGATTTTGAGGGTTTAAACGGCGTTGGATCGTCGTCATCGATGATGAGAACAGTGGGGTTCCATTTAGTAGTAGACTCCTCAATTTTTTGCTTCTTCTTGGAGGGAATTGCCAGTGGCGTCGATAGATCAACGGTGTCGTATTGGTTGAGGGATACATAATCGGCGCCGTTGATAGTGTCGTCTTCGTCGTCGTCGGAGAGAATGTCCACGGCAATCGGCTGAGACATATTAAGAAGTTAGAAGTAACAGGCGTTGCTTTTCGGAGGAGGAGAGGGTTTTAAGCTTCACCGTTAGGGCGGGAAGGCAAATCGTATAAGAGAAGCCAAAGGGATGTGTTTATGGTTGAAATTTTAATTTTATTTTCACGTAGAAAATAAATCATATATTGAGAAATCATATTTTAATTGTTTTTTCGTGTTTAGTCCGGTAGAAAATAAGCAACTGGTCACACATGACATGACAGTTACTAGTTTCAAGGTACGCGTTTTGCGCGTGTATGCTATATTCATGAGTATATAACTTTTAAATATTTCAATTTATATTAACTAATGTTTATGAGTTATTAAAAATATTACAGAAAAAAAATGTAAGATTCTAAAAATGATAAGTATTAATCCTATTTAGCAAGCTTAAAAAAAAAGAAATTATGTGCTACATAAATGCTCATATGCATTGTCTTTTTTATTTTTGGATTAATTAACCTATGCTTGATACTAATATAATATATTTTTATTTCCTCTTAAATTAGATTATTTAAACACGAAGTACATTTATCAAATTTTCTTTCAAAAGTTATTATCGGTCAGCTTAAAAAAAATTACTTATATGATGAAGTTAAAAAAGAATTGAATTGAATATTTTCTCTAATCAGTTAATTAAGAGCTCAATTATTTATTCATTTTAATATCAAAATTTTGCTGCCTTTGTTAGCTTTCAAATTATGGTCAAGCTCTATTGTAATTTTGACCATTTCCTTCCATTACATTATATGCAAATCTTAGGAAATATAGTACGTAACATTTATATTTGTTATATTACAATATCATAGTAATATATAAGGTAAACTTAATTAATTTTGATGTTCTAATTCCATTACATTCTATGCAAATCTATCTATACTATATTAAAAGCACGAAGACCCTTAGCGAAATGTCGTTCGCGTCCCTTAAAAATAAATTTTATATTAGACAAAATCGTCATTTTAAGTTTTCTCCCTAATATTTAGGAGTTTTAAATAAACTAAATTAACACATTAAATTATTCTTTGTTTGAAGTATGTACAAAAAGTCCTAATATTAAATATCTTGCGTAAATCTTTCCTTAATTAGTGATGTAACATAACAAATCTACTACTAACAGAAAAGCAACGTTGGAAAGTTTAAGTGAAATTTTTTTTGACACTTAAAGGCTCCTTTCTTTACCACTAAGGACTCCTTTTAAGGTTAGAAGTCTTTCGTCTTTGTTAAAGAAAAATAGCGATTACTTTTAGCAGCATAACTAACTCAAAAGCAAGAAACTAATATTGCAGAGAATGCAATCTCAAATGTTCGAGGTACGTATTAATCGTGCAGGTTTGTTTTTCAATAATTAAAAAAGAATATTATTTCAATCATCTAATCCATATAATATGAATAGATAAAGATGAGAGTGAAGCTAGGCGGAAAAACTTAGAGCAAACACGGTTACGAATGGATACTCCAAAAAAAAATAAGGCAAGCGAAAAAAAATAATAATCACTGAATAAAAAATAAACACTAAAAATTTTTCTCAGAAAAGCACTTAAAATTTTAAAGGCTATCTATTTTATTGAAACTAAAAAGGAAGCATAATCAATATTTTTTAATTTTAAGAGTTTAAATTTTTATTTTATAACTCAAATATCATGTTTAATATAATATTCATGTGACGACCCAAAGGGTCATCACTTGTTTTCTTACTCGTCCCGTGCTTCCGAGGCCTCAAAAACCTCATTTAGGGTTGCCTCGATTTGCGTGCGCAGTCCGAGCGCGTAGCCGGAAAGCTTAAATATGAATTCTGTGTGAAAAATGCTAAATTTTGATATTAATATGAATATATTTGACTTCGGTCAACATTTTTGGTAAATGGACCCGGACCCGTGATTTGACGGTCCAGGAGGGTCCGTAGAAAATATGGGACTCGGGCATGTGCCCGGAGTCGAATTCCGAGGTCTAGAGCCCGAGAAATGAATTTTTCTGTGAAATTGTTTTTCTGAAATTATTAAGGAAATTGGAAATGAGAATTTATTAAAAGACTGTGGTATCGGGCTCGTATTTTGGTTCCGACGCCCGGTACAAGTCTTATATATGGTTTAAGCGCTTTCTGTAAAATTTGGTTGAAAACGGACGTCGTTTGACGTGTTTCGGACTTAAAAATGGAAAATTTGTGTTTTATGAAAAGTTGGAAGAAATCATGTGATTTGAGGCTTGATTCTATGTATATGACGTTATTTTGGCTATTTGATCGCACGAGTAAGTCCGTTGGATGTTTTGAGGTTGTGTGCATATTTGGTTTGGAGCCCCGAGGGCTTGGGTGAGTTTTAGATAGGCCACGAGTTGCATTTTTGAACTTTGGAAAAAAATGTTGCAGGTCAAATCTGGTATCTTCGCATTTGCGAAGAATTTCCCGCAAATGCGAGCTCGCAAATGCGAGTCCAGGACCGCAAATGCGAGAAAGGGAGCACCTGGAAAGGGGTCGCAAATGCGAACAAACAGTCCGCTAATGCGATGAGGAGCCTTCGCAAATGCGATAAAAGGGCTCGCAAATGCGAAAGTCCCAGCCATCGTCAGAGTTCGCAAATGCGAACCAAATCTCGCATTTCCCAAGTTAGCAGGTCGGGGTTCGCAATTGCGAACCCCAGTTCGCAATTCCCATACCTGCAACCTGCATTTTTCATACTTAGACGAATTTTCACCTCATTTCTTCATTCTTTCAACTCACACACTCCATAGGCGATTTTCCAAGAAAACTTTCTTCCTCAAATCATTTGTAAGTCAATTTTTACTTAATTCCTTCAATCATTTACATCATTTATCATGTTTTCATCTTAAAATCAAGGATTTTCATGGGTGAAAATGGGAATTTTGGGTAGAACCTAGGTTTTCTTCAAATTGGGGAGTTGGACCTCAATTTGAGGTCCGGTTTCAAAACAAATCATAGATATGAACTCGTGGGGGAATGGGTAATCGGGTTTTGGTTCGAACCTCGGGTTTTGACCACGTGGACCCGGGGGCATTTTGGGAAATTCATTTTCATGCATCCAAATTGATTCAATTAGCATTTGTTGATACATTCAAGTAATTTGTGACTAGATTCGAGCGATTTGGTGGTGAATTCGAGGGGTAAAACTATACTAGAGGCTTGAGTTGAGTTTGGAGCATTCGAGGTAAGTGTTTGGTCTAACTTTGGCTTGAGGGAATAGTAGTAGAGTCTTAGTTGCTAATTGCTATTTGTCGAGTACGGTGTATAGGCATGGTGACGAGTATCTATACATTGGTATCGAGCATGACCGTGAGTCCTAAATTGCTAAATTATCGAATTCTTAATTGTTGTTTATGAGGACTTGGTTAAAAATCTTTAACACTGAGCCAGTAACTGTTGAGACGGAGTATTGATTTAATTGTGTTGAGTAGAAATTGAATAAGTTTGGTTATAGCTGGATCTCCCTTGCCGGGATAGTTTATTATATTATCTTGTTCCCTTGCCGGGATAGTTTATTATATTATCTTGTTCCCTTGCCGGGGTAGTTTATTATAACATCTTTCTCCCTTGCCGAGATTATTTTGTGTATTGTGTTGAAAAAAATGTGATCGTGCGGCACGCCGACCACGAGATATTATGAAATGGGAGCGAGTGGTACGCCTACCACGAGATATTATGAAATGGGATCGTGTGGCACGCCGACCCCGAGATATTATGAAATGGGAGCGAGTGGTACGCCTACCACGAGATATTATGAAATGGGATCGTGTGGCACGCCGACCACGAGATACTATGAAATGGGATCGAGTGGTACGCCTACCACGTGATATTATGAAATGGGATCGAGTGGTACGCCTACCACGTGATATTATGAAATGGGATCGAGTGGTACGCCTACCACGTGATATTATGAAATGGGATCGAGTGGTACGCCTACCACGTGATATTATGAAATGGGATCGAGTGGTACGCCTACCACGTGATATTATGAAATGGGATCGAGTGGTACGCCTACCACGTGATATTATGAAATGGGATCGAGTGGTACGCCTACCACGTGATATTGTGAGAGATGGGATTGAGTTGCACGCCTGCAACGAGAGGAAATTAAAACAAGTGAAAGTGGTTTGTTTTCCCTTATTCTGTGTTAGAAGAAATCAGATGTAGTTTCTTTTGTTATTCCTGATATTAGATCGGANGCCCAGGTTAAAAGCCCCAAACCCACTTCAAAATTAGCCCAGATCCATACCCCTACCCGGTCCGCCCCTTTTTAATCCAAAACGGCATCGTTTCATATGAATTAATCCTGGCCGTCGAGGATTCTTGATCCTACGGCCAGGAACTGGCATCATTTTAATATATCAGTGTCCTAACGCCTACCCCCTCCTTTTCGTCTCTCCCATACCCTACGCACAAAACCCTAGCCGCCCCTAATTCCCCACCGCCTTCCGCCGTCCGCTGCCGGCCGAAAATCGTCTCCGCCGGCGGCGATGCTCCGATGAACCCCAAAATACACCCTGAACCTCCTCCTCCCCCTCATCTCGAATCCGGCCATATTTTCCTTCAACTCCTCTCCCAGCTCCTCGACTATTCAAAGATAGTGTCGCCGCCTCCGCCGTGTCCGGCGGCGGTAACCCCAAACCAGTCCAAAATTACACCAAGGCCTCTCTTCACCCTCCTCCTTCCGAATCTACAGTCAATAATCTTCGAATCTTCCCCAAACAATTCGAATCTTAGATCGAAAATCGATCCAGAACCCTAATTTCTCAATGTTTAGGGTTTGTTGATTTTGGGCTATAATAGCCCTTAATCATGTGTTTTCATATGAAAACACATGATTAAGGACAGTTGTAATCCAAATAATGCCAAGAAAACCTACCAGATTCGAGTCCAAGTCTAAATTCAGAGGTATTTTATTTTTCTTTTACTCTTTTTTCTGTTTTCTCCTCGTTCTGATTCTTATTCTTGTGTTTCTATTTTTGTTTGTTTTTATCATTTTAGTTCTTATTTTGTGTAGATTCTGATTATAATCTGGCATTTTTAAATTTTGTTCTTAATCTGATTTTGATTCCATGTTCGTTATCGTTGCTATATCATGTTAATTCTTTACTTCGTTTTCATTTTGAATTATTTGTCCTGATTGTTAGAGTACTGCTCTTTTTAGTTTAATAATAACAATTTTAGTTTTAGGACACATTTTGATTAGGATTAATTCAAGTCTTAAATTAGGTTTAATTAGATTGTTGTAGTCCATTGTTAGACCTAATTTCATAATTTGTCCAGTTAGTTTGATTTTAAGGGGGCTTTTTGATTGTGAACGATTGATTTTAGCCTTGACTGGTTAACCATAGTTAAGTGAACTGTTTGGTTATAGCTGACTAGGGTAAAAGAGGTTGAGGTTTGGTTTAGTACTAGGTTAGTAATTTCAAATTGAGTTCAGGGGTAATCTAGGTATTCAGGATTGGGTAGGAATGTTGTAGTTGAAGCTAGAGTCTTCTAGGATCTTCTAAAATAGGGCCTTAATTGAAATATCAAAACTTAGGGTAGTAACTTGAGAAACAAGTCAAAAAATGAAGGTTTAATGAATAAAAAAACTGAAATAAAAGAGGAGAAAAAGGGGTAAGTGAAATCTGGAAGCTTCCCCTGATTTTCTGCCTATAAAAGGCAGTCCCCTTGCCTTCTTTTCCAAGTTTTGAACACCTGAAAAATTCCCAAAAAGTTTTCAACATCAAAATTCGCCCCAAAAAAGGTTTCAGCAAGTTTTAGCCTTTGAAGTTTGAATTTCAAATCCGGAAAAATCAAAACCTGAACTCTTAGAGTTCAAAATTTTTTCTTAGATCTTAATTCCTTCAAAAAACCAAAAACAAAAAGCAAATACAACAGAAAAACTCAAAAAATACTGTTACATTGAATCTCTCTCTTAGATTAATTTGAAGTTCAGCTGTTATTTTGAGTTCCTAGTGTTCCTGAGTCAAGTTCGAGTTATATTGAGTGCATTCAAGCTGTTTTTGGGTGATTTATTGGTTGGAATTGGTACTGGGTCAGTTGATTTGCTGCTGTGACTTGCTATTTGCTCCTGCTAGTTACTCGAACTGCTGCTGACTCTCTTCTTCTCTTCTATTTCATTATACTCCAGGTACACACTTGAATTAGCCTTGATGTAGCCTTGAATTGGAAATAAAATAAAAGTACTCACGCCTTGGCCTCCAGATCTGTGTTCATTTAGTTTATTCTATATTTGTAGTTAAAATAGATACTAGTTGATGTGTATTTGCTTGGTATAACTTAGCTTCGATTTGTATTTACTTAAACTCTTGGACTGTACAATTGGACTGCATAACTGGGCTATATTGTTTTAGATTTTGTTTAGCCTGTATTAGCAGGACTATATTAGTATAGTTGTTAGTATAATTCAATTTTAGCTAGAGTTTGATACTGAAGCAGAGTTAAATCCATGGCCACAGGAATTTATCAATAATTCACATAGGTTTAAACACAGTACTGGAATTAAGCCTTAACCACATCATTTATTTTTTTTTCCAGTATATAAACTCATATCCAGGCCTGAAACATAGATCTAAAATCAGCGTTTAGTTTGAATCATTTAATAGTTTAATTGACACGTGGTTTGATCCCACATCGGCTTTCGAAAGGGATCTCAACTGGTTTAATGGCTTCCAGAATAGGTTTATGGCTTTATATGTCGATTTGTTAAGTCTAAATGGTCTCAATTTCTGAAAATAATCCTTTGTCTGCGAATCAGCAAGCTATGTGTTTTCATCACTTTGTGAATATTGCATATGACAATTTACTGCCTTAATCTCACCTCCCTAATTAAATGTTAGTAGAATTGGTATTATAATTAGCGTGAACAATTAAAAATGGTGCCGAAATCGAAGATTCAACGTTTAGTTGATAGCCATGTTAGTTAATCATCTTGGGCTTGTTATTAAATTTTCAAAAATTATGGTGTTAATTCACTAGCCTCATGAATCTGGTTATATGTCCACAGTCCTGGGCCAATCGTTGAGGCCCAAAAGAATTACTGAAGGCTGGACTTCATAGTAGATTATCAGGATTAATTTTGTAACAAAGGTTTTGGGCCTTCTAGTTAAGTAGCATGCTTGAGTTAAGAGGTTTGCCTCTTGTTCAAGTGTGGACTTGAACTTGAGGCCCAAAGTCCTTAATCACTTTAACTAATAGCAATCCATATTGTTAATCAATTAGGGCCCTTTTAGAGACATTCCATACTAGAAAACAATAGTCTCTTTTGGATGGCCTTTAAATAAAGCTAGGTGCGCCACGGCAAATAAAACTCATAAATTGCGTGTCCCTCTTTAAATATTTATATTAAAATACGTAGAATCTGGGACGTGCCATTTAGAGAATTTTCATGGCCTCCCACAAAGATAATAACACGTTAGTCGCTTTAAGCGTGCTTTTTAATAATTTTACATTCCTAAATACGGGTGTGCATTTCATGCAACCCAAATCCAAATCCCAAAACGTTGGATAAAAATGTGTCGAGGATCCGGGTGCATTTCATGTGACGTGATCCGAACACGTTTTTAAACGACGTTCACTTTCTTAAAAATTTAATTAAAAGCGGTAAATACTTTTAAATTGCACTATAGGATAACATGTATAAAAATCAGATTTTAGCCATTTGTAATAATTTAAGCGACCGTGCTAGAACCACGGGATCCGGGGGTGCCTAACACCTTCCCTCGGATCAACAGAATTCCTTATTCAGAATTTCTGGTTCGCAGACTCCCATTGGGAAGTCAAAATTTCCTCGATTTGGGACTCAAATTAAACCGGTGACTTGGGACACCAAAAGCCAATCCTATCCCAAGTGGCGACTCTAAATAAATAAATAATCCCATTTCGAATAATGTCACTTTAAATGGAAAAACTCCCTTATACATTTATCCCTCAGGGTAAGTGTGTAAAAAAGGAGGTGTGACAGCTCCGCCTACTTGGGAAGAATTTGAAGAGGCCTTCATGGCTAACTTTATCCCGGAAGAGTATAGGGAAGCTAAGGCTACAGAGTTTGAACAGCTCAAGCAAGGGAATAAAAGTGTGCAAGAGTACTACATGGAATTCGTAAGGTTGGCTAAGCATGCTCCTCACATGGTTAAGACAGAAAAAGCAAAGATTCGCAGGCTTTTTAGCGGTTTGGCTTACCACATTAAGGATACGACATCAGCTGCAGCGGTAGGAATGACAGCTTTCTCCTCTATTGTGGGATTCGCCAAGCACTTAGAAAAAGACAGAAAACAAAGGAGAGAAGAAAAAGAGCATAACAAGAGAGCCCGGACAACGGGCAGGTTTAATGGTACATCCAGCGGAGGTGGAAGGGGTTCCTCCAATAAGGAGTCATTAGAACCAGCTCAGTCTAGTCATCAGTCAGGTGGTGGATCTTCCTTCAGACGTACTCAGAGTTATGGAAACCAGTCTCGCCAGAATCAGAATTTAGGACATCATTGTGACGACCCAAAAGGTCATCACTTGTTTTCTTACTCGTCCCGTGCTTCCGAGGCCTCGAAAACCTTATTTAGGGTTGCCTCAATTTGCGTGCGCAGTCCGGGCGCGTAGCTGGAAAGCTTAAATATGAATTCTGTGTGAAAAATGCTAAATTTTGATACTAATATGAATATATTTGACTTCGGTCAACATTTTTGGTAAACGGACCCGAACCCGTGATTTGATGGTCCCGGAGTGTTTGTAGAAAAATATGGGACTCGGGCATATGCCCGGAGTCGAATTCCGAGGTCTAGAGCCCGAGAAATAAATTTTTCTGTGTAATTGTTTTTCTGAAATTATTAAGGAAATTGGAAATGAGAATTTATTAAAAGACTGTGGTATCGGGCTCGTATTTTGGTTCCGACGCCCGGTACAAGTCTTATATATGGTTTAAGCGCTTTCTGTAAAATTTGGTTGAAAACGGACGTCGTTTGACGTGTTTCGGACTTAAAAATGGAAAATTTGTGTTTTATGAAAAGTTGGAAGAAATCATGTGATTTGAGGCTTGATTCTATGTATATGACGTTATTTTGGCGATTTGATCGCACGAGTAAGTCCGTAGGATATTTTTGAGGTTGTGTGCATATTTGGTTTGGGCCCCGAGGGCTCGACTGAGTTTTAGATAGGCCACGAGTTGCATTTTTGAACTTTGGAAAAAAAATGTTGCAGGTAGATCTGGTATCTTCGCATTTGCGAAGAATTTCTCGCAAATGCGAGTCCAGGACCGCAAATGCGAGAAAGGGAGCACCTGCACAGGGGTCGCAAATGCGAACAAACAGTCCGCAAATGCGATGAGGAGCCTTCGCAAATGCGATAAAAGGGCTCGCAAATGCGAAAGTCCCAGCCATCGTCAGAGTTCGCAAATGCGAACCAAATCTCGCATTTCCCAAGTTAGCAGGTCGGGGTTCGCAATTGCGAACCCCAGTTCGCAATTCCCATACCTGCAACCTGCATTTTTCATACTTAGACGAATTTTCACCTCATTTCTTCATTCTTTCAACTCACACGCTCCATAGGCGATTTTCCAAGAAAACTTTCTTCCTCAAATCATTTGTAAGTCAATTTTTACTTAATCCCTTCAATCATTTACATCATTTATCATGTTTTCATCTTAAAATCAAGGATTTTCATGGGTGAAAATGGAGATTTTGGGTAGAACCTAGGTTTTCTTCAAATTGGGGAGTTGGACCTCAATTTGAGGTCCGATTTCAAAACAAATCATGATATGAACTCGTGGGGGAATGGGTAACCGGGTTTTGGTTCGAACCTCGGGTTTTGACCACGTGGGCCCGGGGGCGTTTTGGGAAAATTAGGGTAAAACTTTGGGAAATTCATTTTCATGCATCCAAATTGATTCAATTAGCATTTGTTGATACATTCAAGTAATTTGTGACTAGATTCGAGCGGTTTGGTGGTGAATTCGAGGGGTAAAGCTATACTAGAGGCTTGAGTTGAGTTTGGAGCATTCGAGGTAAGTGTTTGGTCTAACTTTGGCTTTAGGGAATAGGAGTAGAGTCTTAGTTGCTAATTGCTATTTGTCGAGTACGGTGTATAGGCATGGTGACGAGTATCTATACATTGGTGTCGAGCATGACCGTGAGTCCTAAATTGCTAAATTATCGAATTCTTAATTGTTGTTTATGAGGACTTGGTTAAAAATCTTTAACACTGAGCCAGTAACTGTTGAGACGGAGTATTGATTTAATTGTGTTGAGTAGAAATTGAATAAGTTTGGTTATAGCTGGATCTCCCTTGCCGGGATAGTTTATATATTATCTTGTTCCCTTGCCGGGTATAGTTTATTATATTATCTTGTTCCCTTGCCGGGTATAGTTCATTATATTATCTTGTTCCCTTATCGGGTATAGTTATTATAATATCTTTCTCCCTTACCGGGATTATATTGTGTGTTGTGTTGAAAGAAATGGGATCGTGTGGCACGCCGACCACGAGATATTATGAAATGGGATCGAGTGGTACGCCTACCACGTGATATTATGAAATGGGATCGAGTGGTACGCCTACCACGTGATATTATGAAATGGGATCGAGTGGTACGCCTACGACATGATATTATGAAATGGGATCGAGTGGTACGCTTACCACGTGATATTATGAAATGGGATCGAGTGGTACGCCTACCACATGATATTATGAAATGGGATCGAGTGGTAGCCTACCACGTGATATTATGAAATGGGATCGAGTTGTACGCCTACCACGTGATATTAAATGAATGGGAGTACGCCTACCACGTGATATTATGAAATGGGATCGAGTGGTACGCCTACCATGTGATTATTATGAAATGGGATCGAGTGGTACGCCTACCACGTGATATTATGAAATGGGATCGAGTTGGCACGCCTGCAACGAGAGGAAATTGAAACAAGTGAAAGTGGTTTGTTTTCCCTTATTCTGTGTTAGAAGAAATCAGATGTAGTTCTTCTTTTGTTATTCCTGATATTCTGATTTATCTGCTACCCCATAAGCATGTTTCCCCCTCTCAGCTCTAATTGTTTACTTTCCGCTATTATTTGTTGTACTTGTATATATATCTGCACAGGCATTGTTTGGTAGTCTGGTCTAGCCTCGTCACTACTTCGCCGAGGTTAGGCCAGGCACTTACCAGCACATGGGGTCGGTTGTGCTGATGCTACACTTTGTGCATCTTTTTGCACAGATCCAGGTGTTGGAACAGCATTTGAGTAGCAGTAGCATTCTAGGAGCGAGCTTTCGGTCTAGGGACATTCGAGGTAGCCTTGCTGACGTCCGCAGGCCCGGAGTCCCTTTCTGTTTTATTCAGTTTGTTATCATTTGTACTGAAACAGACAGTTTTATGTTTAATTCACACCTTGTATTTAGTATTCTCTAGACGTTCGTGAGTATTGTGACACCAGTCTTGGGTAGAGGATTTTGTTAAACTTCTGCATTCCTTTCAGTTAATTATATTTGAGACTTCCGTTTTATCGTGTTATGTTTTGTTTTCATTAAATGGACGGTAATTGCTAAAAGAAGTAAATTAAGTTGGCTTGCCTAGCTCCTATTAGTAGGCGCCATCACGACTCCCGAGGGTGGGAAATCCGGATCGTGACAATCATCCTCACATAGCCAGAGTCACGCTGAGCAACATTCATAACAACAAGGTCTTTGTGGAACATGTAAGGGGAAACATTCAGGTCAGTGCAAGCTCGGGTTTCATGGTTGCTATCATTGTGGAGACATTGGTCATATAAAGGCCAACTGCCGAAAGTTGCAACGTAATTTCAGGGGGGGATCAACTCGTCCTTCTAGTTCCTCAGCTACTGCAGCTGCACCACCTCAGGCTCGTGGTTCTCATAATCAAACCGGGCATGGGGCAGGTAGAGGTGTAGATCGAGTTACTCAGGGAGGGGGGCAACCCCGTTTGTTTGTCAAAGTGCAGAGGCATCTGCAGAAGTTATTACAGGTATGCTTCTAGTCTGCTCACATAATGGTTATGCCATAATTGATCCAGGTTCAACATTTTCGTACGTGACTCCATACTTTGCAATTAACCTCGGGCTAGAACCTGAACAGCTTAGTGAGACATTCCTAGTATCTACTCCAGTTGGCGAGTCAATGAAAGCAGCAAGAGTCTATAGAGGTTGTATAGTTTCAGTCCAAGGCCGCAACACCAAGGCCGATCTCATGGAGTTAGAAATGGTAGATTTCGATGTGATCATGGGTATGGATTGGTTGTCGTCCTGCTATGCCATGTTAGATTGTCGTGCCAAGATAGTCAGGTCCCAATTTCCAAATGAAGAAGTCTTAGAGTGGAAGGGTAGTTTAGCATCGCTTGTAGGTAAGTTTATTTCTTACCTTAAGGCACAACGAATGATCAGTAAGGGGTGTCTCGCCTATTTGGCTCACATCATTAATCCAGAATCAGAACCACCAGCTCTTCAGTCTGTGCCAGTTGTTAGAAAATTTCCAGAAGTTTTCCCAGATGAACTTCTCGGACTTCCTCCTGAAAGAATCATAGACTTTGGCATCGATCTCATGCCAGACACTCAACCCATATCTATACCTCCTTATAGGATGGCTCCAGCAGAACTTAATGAGTTGAGAGAATAGTTGAAAGACCTTCTTGACAAGGGCTTCATCAGGCCGAGTGTTTCACCGTGGGGTGCCCCGGTCCTGTTTATCAAGAAGAAAGATAGGTCTCTCAGAATGTGCGCCGACTATCGGCAGTTGAATAAAGTTACCATTAAGAACAAGTACCCACTGCCAGATTGATGATTTATTTGATCAACTTCAGGGTGCAAAGTACTTTTCAAAAATAGACTTGAGATCGGGGTACCATCAGTTGAGAATCAGAGAAGAGTATATATCTAAAACAGCCTTTAGAACTCGCTACGGGCACTATGAATTTCTAGTGATCTCTTTCGGGTTGACAAATGCTCCAGCTGCATTTATGGACCTCATGAACAAAGTTTTCAAGCCATTCCTTGATACCTTTATTATCGTGTTTATAGACGATATTTTGGTATACTCTAAGAGCAAGGAAGATCATGCAGAATACCTCAAGATAGCCTTGCAGACCTTAAAAGAGAATGAGCTTTATGCCAAGTTTTCTAAATGTGAGTTCTGGTTGCAGTCAGTGGCTTTCTTAGGCCACGGGTTATCTAGTGAAGGCATAAAAGTAGATCCTCAGAAGACAGAAGCAATCAAGAACTGGCCTAGGCCGACAACGCCAACCCGAATCAGGAGTTTCTTGGGGTTAGCTACTATAGAAGGTTTGTAGAGTGGTTTTCATCACTTGAAACTCCATTAATTAAGTTGACTCAGAAAGCAGTTAAGTTTCAGTGGTCAGACCCTTGTGAGTAGAATTTTCAAGAGTTAAAGAAGAGGTTGACCACTGCACCTGTGTTAACCTTGCCGACAAGTTCGGGTGGGTTAACAGTGTATTGTGATGCCTCCAGAGTTGGTCTCGGTTGTGTTCTTATGCAAGATGGAAAAGTTATTGCTTATGCTTCCAGGCAGTTAAAGAATCATGAGAAGAACTACCCCATACACGACTTGGAGCTTGTAGCAATGGTGTTTGCATTAAAGATATGGCGACACTACCTTTATGGCGAGCATTCTAAAGTGTTTACAGATCACAAAATCCTCCAATACATTTTCAAGCAGAAAGAATTAAATTTGAGATGGAGAAGGTGGCTTGAGCTATTAAAGATTATGACATCAATATCCTTTATCGCCCCGACAAAGCTAATGTGGTAGCAGATGCACTTAGTAGGAAGTCAATGGGTGTCTTGGCCCATCTTGTAGTACAAAGGCGAACTTTGGGTCGAGAAATTCAAAACTAGCAAATGATGGAATTAGATTGGATGAGACCGAAGAAGGAGGTATAATTGCTTATGCCTTAGCGCAATCCTCCCTTGTTGCGCATGTTAAGGCTAAGCAAGACGAAGATCCGTATTTAGTAAAGTTAAAAGGAGTCTGAAACAAAGAAATCACTGCTTTCACCCTAGGAAGTGATGGATTTTTGAAGTTGAATGATCGGTTATGTGTGCCTGATATAGATGGGCTTAGGAAGGCCATAATGGAAGAAGCTCATAGTTCAAGGTACTCTATCCACCCAGGTGCTACCAAAATGTATCTGGACTTGAAAGAGTTGTATTGGTGGAAAGGCATGAAGAAGCAAGTAGCAGATCATGTGGCTAAATGTTTGAATTGCCAGCAAGTCAAAGTCGAGCATCAGAGGCCTGGTGGCCTAGCTCAAGATAAAGAGATACCACAGTGGAAATAGGAGATGATTAATATGGATTTCGTAGTAGGTCTACCTCGCACATACCGTAAACATGATTTATTTTGAGTTATTGTAGACCGACTGACAAAGTCCGCGCATTTCCTACCAGTAAAGACGACAGATTCCGAAGAGCAGTATGCGCAGTTGTACATCAAAGAAATAGTCCGATTGCAAGGTGCTCCAATTTCAATCATATCTGATAGAGGCCCTCAGTTCACGACGCAGTTTTGGCAGGCATTTAAGAAAAGATTAGGTACCAATTTGAGCATCGCTTTCCATCCACAGACCGATGGTTAGGCAGAAAGGACCATTCAGACTCTCGAAGACATGTTGCGTGTCACACCTCCTTTTTTTCACTACACCCCCGGAAGGGGCATAATAAAGGGAGTTTTTTCCAATTAAAGGACAATCGAAATGGGATTATTTATGAAAAGATTCAGAGTCGCCACTTGGGAGATTTATGGTGTCCCAAGTCACCGGTTTGAATTCCGAATCGAGGAAAAGATTTGACTCTGTTTAACAGTCGCGAACCAGAAATTCGGGTAAGGAATTTTGTTAACCCGGGAGAAGGGGTTAGGCATTCCCGAGTTTCGTGGTTCTAGCACGGTCGCTCAACTGTTATATCTGGCTTAATTATCTGATTCTAATACAGTTTGAACCTATGTGCAATTTTAAATTGTTTACCGCTTTTAATTAATTTTAAGGAAATTGAACGTCGTTTAAAACATGTTTTCGGATCACGTCACATGAAATGCACCCGGATCCTCAACACGTTTTATTCAACGTTTTGGGATTTGGATTTGGGTCACATGAAATGCACTCCCGAGTTTAGGAAGGTAAGATTATTAAATAACGCGCCTAAAGCGACAAACGTGTTATTAACTTTGCGAGGGTCATGGAATTTTTCTAAATGGCACGCCTCGAATTCTACGGATTTATACCAGATTAATTAAATGAGGGCCACACATTTGAGATTTTGTTTAGCGCGGCGCACCTCAATTTATTCTAATTTAAAGATTTCTACACTAATTCATGAGGATTGTAAACTACTTGTACTATAATATGGCACATCTCCAATACCAAAGAAACGACAAATTAATTAAAGGGCTATTAAAATTATAACTACTCAAATATTAATGGAGAAAGGTTTATCTGCGGACCAAACCAAGAGAATACATTTTTATAAATGAAAGAGGCTGCCGGTGTGAAATCAATATTTGGGCCCAGCGTGGAGATTAATGGCCCACATACGTGGGACTGTTCTCAATTACCAATTAGTAACAATCCCAGTCCGACTCAAGAGAGAGTCCAAACTTAGACAAGGACAACTTCAACCATCGAGAGGTCCCTAGTTCGATTCCACATATTAACATGGAAGCCAGTCTCTTACATTCATTTTCACACTATTAAACCAAAGTCACTTCTGAATTACACTATCTTCGTATCAGATTCATTGAAATTTTTGAGAAGAAAGCAATTGTGAAGTCTGCTGAAATAACGTGAATGCCCAGCAATCAACTGAACAGGAAAGGCAGCTGAACGTAAACCTTATTCAAACCTCACACTGAATACAGCTAACATGCTTAAATTTTTCTACACACTTAGCCATATAACAGTCGTCCAAATCAACTTAAAGCCAATGACATTTGCAAACTAAAACACCTCTTTCACTCTTAACCACTCTCAAACAAAACTGATCCAACCACAGAAACGAAACTTAATGATTTTCATTTTTAAATACATGTTCAGTCCTAAATGTAACAACCTTGTGACTAATAAACCATTCAAAAATCTGCACAACAATATGCATGGAACTCAAAACTGATGATCACTTCTAACAACAGCAGAGCTTAGACATCAAACAAATGAAAATCAATCAATACTACATATAGTCCCATTACAGTTTTATATAAACTTCAAGTTAAACTAAGAAGGAAACATATGAAGCTAAAAATTGGCAAAAACAAACTAAAAGAAATGACGTCTAATAGTGAGGGACAATCTTCATTTTCTTTCAACAAAGAAGCTTCATGAACTGTGTTACATATTTAAATCAGGGATGTGTACCTGAAAACAAGGATAGAACACAGCAAAGAGAATCAGTAGTCCAGCATCAGCAACAAGATAGCAAAATCAATCAGCAGTTTAGAACCAATTCCAAGCCCAGACAATGAAGTAAAACAACCCAGAAAAAACAGTTGCAATCCAAATAATGAACCAGAAAACCTCCACTAGACTTGATTTCAATTCATTTCAGATATCAGCTACCCTGAAATTGTTTCAGCACTAGGAAAAACTTCAGAAATCACCAACAGAACTCAATGAAACAATATTTTTTCTAGAGTTTTCAGCCGTTTAGGATTTTCAGGATTTCTTAGCTCTTAATCTCTTTTTATTCTCAAAATGTTCAAGCCCCTTTCAAGGAGAAAACATGCCTTTATAGGCAAGGCAAATAGGGCAGCCTTATGTTTCATTTTTTTACATCCTACCCCCTTTTAATTTTGTTTTTACTAAATTAAACCCCCAAAATCCCTGACTTGTTACCCAAGTAATGCCACCAAGAATTTAAAAATCCATTCAAACCCCCAACTAGAAGATTCTAGGGGCTTCTTATTTCAGTACCAAAGATTCTCTTCTATCCAATCTACCCAAATTACCCCTTAAAGCCCATGTTATTACCTCTTAAGACCCAAGGGGTCAATTGACCTCCAGCTCGGGCCAATGGCCCAAATTTCTCAGTTGGACCCTCATTCAATAGGCTGGAAACGACAGGCCCCAAACCCAGCCCAATCAAATGAACACAAAAACTCAAACTTAGAGAGACAACGATCCAATTCGGAACTAGACATCACATGTAATTAATCAAAAATTTCTCTTTAATAAAACACTTTTAAATGCAAACTAACACTAACTTCATTGATTAACAAATCTAAACTAGCCTCACAGAAAAAGAGAAGAAACCTATGACTAAAAAAAAAGATGAACTTATAGAGATGAAAGGAAAAGTACCAAGGAGACAGAAGAAATACCAGTGTAATTCCTCAAACTTCAAAATCTTCAGAGACAAGGATGACTCACAGTCGAAACTCCGGCGAATCTGAGAGCTTCGACCAAAGGATGAGAATTAACACACGAACATTAGCCAGACTTTCGTGCATGGCCAATGATTCGTGAAGTAATCATCAACGTATGACGAAAAGAAACAAGGTAGAGGCTCGAGAGAATGAGAAATTCCAAGAAATGCCCATTCGAGCTTCGACCAAATTCATCGGGAAAATCTTCATGGTTGTTCGAACAAGACTATTTGGTTGAAAAGATAGGTAATTCATGAAGCATTGACCATGGGTTGAAGAGTTAATCCGAAATATTTTGGAAAAAGAAGAAAAGTTTGGATCTTTAATCTTTGATTCGAAATTTGAAGAAATTCAGTGGTCTTTTGGACAAAGTAATGGCTGGACATGAAAGAGGGGATGATGGGGAACAACTGGTTAAATTGTGGGAGTGTTTGGATGAGCTGCGCCGCCGTGAGGCAATTTCCGGGCGGCGGAGCTGTGGCGGAGGCAGGTGGCGATTCAGGGGAAAGGGATTAGGTTTCATTTACTTGGGGTCTGATATGAAAATGAAAGACTAGGGGGTGACTTGGTCGTTTAATGCTGGGGATGGGCGAAACGACGTAGTTCAGTACTGAAACTACGTTGTTTTGGTGAGCCGGACCGGGTATGGGTTTGGATTTGGGTTTGGGCTGGTTTTGGTTGGGTAGGGGACTTGGGCGGGTTTTTGGGCTGGTTGAGGGGGATCCGCTTGGGCTTGGCAATTTTAAATAACTTTGGCCCAAAATATAAAATCTGCTCTCTCTCTCTTTTCTTTACAAAATCTTTTCTTTTCCTCAAAATCAAACTCTTTTGTTGCTTTTCTTTTCTTTTTCTTCTTTTCTTTTATTTCAAAATTAAACTAAACCCTAAATTAATTCTAAAAACTAAATTAAACTACCCAAATCACACGAATTAACTCTAACAATTATCACAAGCTAATCAAATATCAAATTAAATGAAAACTAGCAAAATTCAAAGTTAAACTTAAAGAGTTCAAATTAAACTATTTTTTTTTGCGATTTTCCCTTTTTATAAAGCCACTAAATTGAATAATTATTAAAATGCAAAAATTAACTCCTAAATGCACATGAAACACATTTTTTGTATTTTTCACTAATTAATATGCACAAACAAAAATACAAACAATTAACAGAAAATATCACAAAAATCCACAAAATTGCAAACAATGAAAAAGTTATTTTGTTTTGAATTTCTGGGAGTAATTCATATAGGGCAAAAATCACGTGCTCACAGCTGCCCCTCTTTGCTCGGAAACACGAAGAGTTTTCGCGCAAAGATAAGTGAGCAAAATACGAGCGATTTTTACCCGTTTGAATACTCCATGTGAAGCATTTTTGAAAAGTTTTACCGCACCCTGCTTCTGAGGTTGCCTACATATCCTTGGCTAAAAAGGAATCAGGTTAGTGTAGTTCGGGAAGGTCTGGTAGCTGGGACTACCATGAAGCTGTGGTTTCACTGTTGCTGTTGCTGCTGCTACCGCTTACTGAACCCCCTTATTACACCGTGTCAAAGTAAAAAGAAGCTAGACTAAGCTATGATCTATGAATTACAAAAGTCCTATTTATGTCTTCAAACTTGCTCTTGTAGTTCTTGTTGCCTTATTAACTTGCATTTCTTCCAGTGGAATTCCTTTGTTGTTGCCTTGAAGTGTGACCTGAGATGCTTCGCCATTTCTCCGAGTGATGCTTGACTGCTAAGACTTGAAGCATATGCCTCTGTTCTCCGGGCGGGCTCCTGATTGCTAAAACTTGAAATAAATGCCTCTGTTCTCCAGGCGGGCTACTCTGTTCTCCAGGCGGGCTCCTGACTGCTAAAACCTTGAAATAAATATTGCTAAAACTTGAAATGTATTCCCTTGTTCTCCAGGTGAGCTCCTGATTGCTAAAACTTGAAATGTATTCCCTTGTTCTCCAGGTGGGCGCCTGATTGCTGAACTTGAAATGTATTCCCTTGTTCTCCAGGTGGGCGCCTGATTGCTGAACTTGAAATGTATTCCCTTGTTCTCCAGGTGGGCGCCTGACTTCAACAAAATAACAAAACAAAGAAAACATTTNGGTGATTCTCGTAGTGGTCGACCGAGTTCATCGTTCGTGTGTGGTAGTGTTTGAGGGTCTTGAGACCCGTGTGGATTTATTGCTCTTAGACATGGTGGATTTTGACGTTATATTAGGTATGGATTGGTTGTCCCCGTATCATACTATCTTAGATTGTCACGCCAAGACCGTGACCTTGGCTTTACCAGATTTGCCCCGTTTGGAGTGGCGAGGGACCCCAGGTCATGCCACTCGCAGTGTTATCTCATATGTGAAGGCTCGACGGATGGTCGAGAAGGGGTGTTTAGCTTATCTGGCGTATGTTCGTGATTCCAGCGCAGAGGTCCCTTCTGTTGATTCTGTTCCTATTGTTCGGGAGTTCCCCGAGGTTTTCCCTTCAGACCTGTTGGGTATGCCGCCCGACAGGGACATCGATTTTTGTATTGATCTGGCTCCGGGCACGCAGCCCATTTCTATCCCACCGTATCGCATGGCCCCGCCAGAGTTGAAAGAGTTAAAGGATCAGTTGCAGGATTTACTTGACAAGGGTTTCATTAGACCCAGCGTTTCGCCTTGGGGTGCGCCGGTGTTATTTGTGAAGAAAAAGGATAGTTCGATGAGGATGTGCATTGATTATCGGCAATTGAACAAAGTGACGATTAAGAACAAGTATCCACTGTCGAGGATTGACGATTTGTTCGACCAGCTTCAGGGTGCAAAGGTGTTTTCAAAGATAGACTTGAGATCTGGCTACCATCAGCTGAGGATTAGGGCGTCTGATGTCCCTAAGACAACATTCCGCACTCGGTATGGGCATTATGAGTTTTGGTCATGTCATTTGGGTTGACCAATGCCCCAGCAGCATTTATGGAGTTGATGAACCGAGTGTCCAGGCCTTATTTGGACTTGTTCGTGATAGTTTTCATTGATGATATTCTTATATACTCCCACAGTCAGGAGGAGCACGAGCAGCACCTCAGAGTGGTTCTTCAGACTCTGAAGGATAGTCAGTTATATGCTAAGTTCTCGAAGTTTGAGTTCTGGTTGAGTTCGATTGCATTCCTGGGTCACATTGTATCAGTAGAGGGTATTCAGGTGGACCCGAAGAAGATTGAGGCATTCAAGAACTAGCCTCGACCAACGTCAGCTACCGAGAATCGGAGTTTCTTGGGGTTAGCAGGCTATTACCGTCGGTTCGTGGAGGGATTTTCATCTATTGCAGCCCCGATGACCAGATTAACCCAGAAGGGTGCCCAGTTCAGATGGTCAGATGAGTGTGAGGCGAGCTTTCAGAAGCTCAAGATAGCCCTGACTTCAGCACCGGTATTGGTTTTGCCCACAGGTTCAAGGCCTTATACAGTCTATTGTGATGCTTCCCGTATTGGGCTTGGTGCAGTATTGATGCAGGATGGCAGAGTCATTGCCTATGCATCGAGGCAGTTGAAGATCCACGAGAAGAATTATCCGGTTCATGATCTAGAGTTGGCAGCCATTGTTCATGCTTTGAAGATTGGGAGGCATTACCTATATGGTGTGACATGTGAGGTGTACACTGATCACAAGAGTTCAATATTTGTTCAAGCAAAAGGAGTTGAATTTGAGGCAAAGGAGATGGTTGGAGTTATTGAAAGATTATGATGTTACTATTTTGTATCACCCGGGGAGAGCCAATATGGCGGCTGATGCATTGAGTAGGAAGTCCGCCAGCATGGATAGTCTTGCTTATATTCCGGTCGGCCAGAGACCACTTGCTTTGGATATTCAGGCCTTGGCCAATCAATTTGTGAGGTTGTGTGAAGAATAAAATAAAAAGGGTTTTTCCTTGCTTGATTTTCCAATTTTCTTATGATTTGGTCTATTCCACACATTTAACTAAGAATAAGAACAAAGGATTTCGGAATTTGAAAAAAAAAATCAAGTCATCAACGGAAAGAGAGGGATTCGAACCCTCGGTACGATTAACTCGTACAACGGGATATTTCTGAGCCTAGCCGTGTGTTAGCTTGCACGGTCGCTCGTTCTTCATTATTGGATCCGTGATCGGCAGTTTGATGATCCCCATTTGTGTGTCCTTAGAGACACGGTGCAGCGAGGAGGTGCCAAGCAGGTGACCTTAGATGATGATGGTGTTTTGAGATTGCATGGGCGAGTTTGTGTGCCCAATGTCGAGGGGATTCGAGAGTTGATCTTAGCGGAGGCCTATAGTTCCCGGTATTCTATTCACCCGGGCGCCGCGAAGATGTATCAGGACTTGCGGCAGCATTATTGGTGGCGTAGGATGAAGAAGGATATTGTTGCATATGTGGCTCGATGTTTGAACTGTCAGCAGGTTAAGTACGAGCATCAGAGGCCTGGTGGACTGTTTCAGAGGATTGAGCTTCCCGAGTGGAAGTGGGAGAAGGTTACTATGGATTTTGTTACTGGACTCCCGTTGACCCGGAAGAAGTTTGATGCGATTTGGGTCATTGTTGATGGGCTGACCAAGTCAGCGCATTTTGTTCCTGTTGCAACCACTTATTCATCCGAGAGGTTAGCTGAGATCTACATCAGAGAGATTGTTCGCCTTCATGGGGTGCCGGTATCTATCATCTCGGACCGAGGCACGCAGTTTACCTCGCGCTTCTGGAGAGCAGTTCAGCGAGAGTTGGGCACCCAGGTTGAGTTGAGCACAACATTCCATCCCCAGACGGACGGTCAGTCCGAGCGGACTATTCAGATTTTGGAGGATATGCTCGGGGCTTGTGTTATCGACTTTAGAGGTTCGTGGGATCAGTTCTTGCCTTTAGCAGAGTTCGCCTACAACAACAGCTACCAGTCCAGCATTCAGATGGCCCCATATGAGGCGCTGTATGGTAGGCGATGTCGGTCTCCCGTTGGATGGTTTGAGCCGGGAGAGGCTCGGTTATTGGGTACAGATTTAGTTCAGGAGGCCTTGGATAAGGTCAAATCATTCAGGACAGGCTTCGTTCGGCTCAGTCACGGCAAAAGAGTTATGCAGATCGTAAGGTCCGGGATGTAGCTTTCATGGTTGGTGAGCGGGTCTTGCTCCGAGTGTCGCCTATGAAGGGCGTGATGAGATTTGGGAAGAAGGGCAAGCTTAGCCCTAGGTTCATTGGTCCATTTGAGATTCTCGATCGTGTGGGAGAGGTGGCTTATAGACTTGCCGTGCCACCAAGCTTATCAGCCGTACATCCAGTGTTTCATGTGTCCATGCTTCGGAGGTATCACGGCGATCCAGCCCACGTGTTAGATTTCAGCACTGTCCAGTTGGACAAGGATCTGTCTTATGAGGAGGAGCCGGTGGCTATTCTAGATCGGCAGGTTCGACAGTTGAGGTCGAAGAGTTTTCCTTCAGTGCGTGTCCAGTGTAGAGGTCAGCCTCCTGAGGCATCGACCTGGGAGTCCGAGTCTGATATGCGGAGCCGTTATTCTCATCTATTTTCCGACTCAGGTACTTCTTTCTTTTATCCGTTCGAGGACGAACGGTTGTTTTAGAGGTGGAGAATGTGACGACCCAAAGGGTCATCACTTGTTTTCTTACTCGTCCCGTGCTTCCGAGGCCTCGAAAACCTCATTTAGGGTTGCCTCGATTTGCGTGCGCAGTCCGGGCGCGTAGCCGGAAAGCTTAAATATGAATTCTGTGTGAAAAATGCTAAATTTTGATATTAATATGAATATATTTGACTTCGGTCAACATTTTGGGTAAACGGACCCGGACCCGTGATTTGACGGTCCCGGAGGGTCCGTAGAAAAATATGGGACTTGGGCGTATGCCCGGAATCGAATTCCGAGATCCCAAGCCCGAGAAATGAATTTTTGTGTGAAATTGTTTTCTGAAATTAATTAAGGAAAATGGAAAGGAAATTTGATCAGAAGACTATGGTATCGGGCTCGTATTTTGGTTCCGACGCCCGGTACAAGTCTTATATGTGATTTAAGCGCTTTCTGTAAAGTTTGGTTGAAAACGGACGTCATTTGACGTGTTTCGGACTTAAAAATGGAAAATTTGTGTTTTATGAAAAGTTGGAAGAAATCATGTGATTTGAGGCTTGATTCTATGTATATGACGTTATTTTGGCGATTTGATCGCACGAGTAAGTCCGTAGGATGTTTTTGAGGTTGTGTGCATATTTGGTTTGGAGCCCCGAGGGCTCGGGTGAGTTTTAGATAGGCCACGAGTTGCATTTTTGAACTTTGGAAAAAATGTTGCAGGTCAGATCTGGTATCTTCGCATTTGCGAAGAATTTCTCGCAAATGCGAGTCCAGGACCGCAAATGCGAGAAAGGGAGCACCTGCACAGGGGTCGCAAATGCGAACAAACAGTCCGCAAATGCGATGAGGAGCCTTCGCAAATGCGATAAAAGGGCTCGCAAATGCGAAAGTCCCAGCCATCGTCAGAGTTCGCAAATGCGAACCAAATCTCGCATTTCCCAAGTTAGCAGGTCGGGGTTCGCAATTGCGAACCCCAGTTCGCAATTCCCATACCTGCAACCTGCATTTTTCATACTTAGACGAATTTTCACCTCATTTCTTCATTCTTTCAACTCAAACACTCCATAGGCGATTTTCCAAGAAAACTTTCTTCCTCAAATCATTTGTAAGTCAATTTTTACTTAATCCCTTCAATCATTTACATCATTTATCATGTTTTCATCTTAAAATCAAGGATTTTCATGGGTGAAAATGGGGATTTTGGGTAGAACCTAGGTTTTCTTCAAATTGGGGAGTTGGACCTCAATTTGAGGTCCGATTTCAAAACAAATCATAGATATGAACTCGTGGGGGAATGGGTAACCGGGTTTTGGTTCGAACCTCGGGGTTTGACCACGTGGGCACGGGGGCATTTTGGGAAATTCTAGGTAAAACTTTGGGAAATTCATTTTCATGCATCCAAATTGATTCAATTAGCATTTGTTGATACATTCAAGTAATTTGTGACTAGATTCGAGCGATTTGGTGGTGAATTCGAGGGGTAAAACTATACTAGAGGCTTGAGTTGAGTTTGGAGCATTCGAGGTAAGTGTTTGGTCTAACTTTGGCTTGAGGGAATAGGAGTAGAGTCTTAGTTGCTAATTGCTATTTGTCGAGTACGGTGTATAGGCATGGTGACGAGTATCTATACATTGGTGTCGAGCATGACCGTGAGTCCTAAATTGCTAAATTATCGAATTCTTAATTGTTGTTTATGAGGACTTGGTTAAAAATCTTTAACACTGAGCCAGTAACTGTTGAGACGGAGTATTGATTTAATTGTGTTGAGTAGAAATTGAATAAGTTTGGTTATAGCTGGATCTCCCTTGCCGGGATAGTTTATTATATTATCTTGTTCCCTTGCCGGGATAGTTTATTATATTATCTTGTTCCCTTGCCGGGATAGTTCATTATATTATCTTGTTCCCTTGTCGGGATAGTTTATTATAATATCTTTCTCCCTTACCGGGATTATATTGTGTGTTGTGTTAAAAGAAATGGGATCGAGTGGTACGCCTACCACGTGATATTATGAAATGGGATCGAGTGGTACGCCTACCACGTGATATTATGAAATGGGATCGAGTGGTACGCCTACCACGTGATATTATGAAATGGGATCGAGTGGTACGCCTACCACGTGATATTATGAAATGGGATCGAGTGGTACACCTACCACGTGATATTATGAAATGGGATCGAGTGGTACGCCTACCACGTGATATTTTGAAATGGGATCGAGTTGCACGCCTGCAACGAGAGGAAATTGAAACAAGTGAAAGTGGTTTGTTTTCCCTTATTTTGTGTTAGAAGAAATCAGATGTAGTTTCTTTTGTTATTCCTGATATTCTGATTTATCTGCTACCCCATAAGCATGTTCCCCCTCTCAGCTCTAATTGTTTACTTTCCACTATTATTTCATTGTACTTGCATATATATATCTGCACAGGCATTATTTTGGTAGTCTGGTCTAGCCTCGTCACTACTTCGCCGATGTTAGGCTAGGCACTTACCAGCACATGGGGTCGGTTGTGCTGATGCTACACTCTGTGCATCTTTTTGCACAGATCCAGGTGTTGGAACAACATTTGAGTAGCAGTAGCATTCTGGGAGCGAGCTTTCGGTCTAGGGACATTCGAGGTGGCCTTGCTGACGTCCGCAGGCCCGGAGTCCCTTTCCGTTTTATTCAGTTTGTTATCATTTGTACCGAAACAGACAGTTTTATGTTTAATTCACACCTTGTATTTAGTATTCTCTAGACGTTCGTGAGTATTGTGACACCAGTCTTGGGTAGAGAATTTTGTTAAACTTCCGCATTCCTTTCAGTTAATTATATTTGAGACTTTCGCTTTATCATGTTATGTTTTGTTTTCATTAAATGGACGATAATTGCTAAAAGAAGTAAATTAAGTTGGCTTGCCTAGCTCCTATTAGTAGGCGCCATCACGACTCCCGAGGGTGGGAAATCCGGGTCGTGACAATTCATTCATCAAGATAGGATACACGCGCAATGCGCGAATGTAGATTTCAAATATTATACGAAAAAAATAAAAAGAGAAGATATTATTCGAGTAGGGAAGGAGTTAAAAATTATTATAGTTTTTATATTGTTGTAAAAGTACTAAACCACAATACGAAAAAAATAAAACTATTTTTTAATATTGAGAACAAGTAATTAAGTCTTTGAATTAATTACTCCCTCAGTTTCAGTTTATATAAAACCTTTTAGTTTTTCGAGATTCAAACTATAGAAATTCTGGCCAAAAATTTTAAATATTTTTTTAATTATATTGACATGAAAGATTGCAGCTTCGTAGTTTTCTCGTATAGTTTTTGAATATCTAAGTTTTAACTTTAAAATGACGAATTAATCTAATTCAATTTTGCTTTAAGGATTAGTCAAATAAGCTCTTGAGAAACGAAAGATTCACATAAACTAGAAAGGAGGGAGTAATTAGCCAAATGATTAATTTATTTCTTTTTTAAAATCATCATATAAGTGAAGTTATTTTTAAATAGATAAACTCTTAAGGTACATAAATTTATTTCACAAGAAGAGCCTTGCATATGTAAGACAAAGTTTCTTTATTTATTGAACTAGCTAGTTGATCAATGTTTTTATTTTTAGGGGCTTAGATCTTTTTCGTTAATTTTTATTCAATAACCTAAAAAAAATTAATATAGTTACCTATTTTTACAAAAAATTAAATACTCATGATATAAGTACACGCGCAAAGCGTGTACCCTAAGACTAGTCTTATGAAATATAGTACGTAACATTTATATTTTTGATACTACAATATCATAGTAATATATAAGGTAAATTTAATTAATTTTGATGTCCTAAATTATAGGATTTCCTGTGTGTAGTCACTCAAATAAGGAAACTTTGATAAGTAAAGTTTTAGTTTACTTCAAAATACTAAATATTTGAAAAATAATTTGTCTAGTGTGAACTCTATTTTAAAAGGGTAAAAAAAACGAATAACATTTCGCTAAGGGCCTTCGTGCTTTTAATATAGTACTAGTATCTATGAACGTGCGTTGCACGTTAATAATGACACGCGAATACTTATTTATATGAAGGAACAATAAAATTTAATTAATGAGAGAAATTTTATGTATAATAATACAACAATCATCTAAATGCCGAAAAATATTATTATATTAGCATAATACATGAATTTAAAATAAAAGGACATCATCAAAACTAACAGAAACGATCAATCTTGACATGTTAGTTAGATAATTATATATTATAATTTAAAAGCATTTAGTATGATGATATCTTAACGAACACTTCTTTGTGGACAATATTTTTTTTGTAAGTTTCCTCTTAATGCGTTGGTTGCTCTGCCTTAACCAGAACTCTTGTTGTCGATCTTGATATCCCTCTTGAAAGTGCAACATACAGTTGTACGTGCAAGAAAACATATTGCGGTAAATATAGTGTCACGACCCAAAATCCACTAAGGGTCGTGATGGCGCCGGACACTGCTGTCAGGCAAGCCAACTAAAATACTTAATAAGATTCCAATTTAGACAATTTTGAAAACCCAGATTTTCCTTCTAATTTCATAAGTAAAGAGACAACTGCTTCAATTCAAATTAAATAATAAGCAATTAATACAAAATATTTCAAAACCATCCCAGAACCCGGTGTCACAAGTGCATGAGCAATTTCTAAGAAATAATATAATACAACATCCGTCCGGAATACAGTGGACAGAAAGTAAATACAATATACTGGAAGGGACTATACTAGCAGCGGGCCGCCTTGAATAATGCAACTCACCTAGTCCCCAAATCATCCGTGCTGCTACGCCCAGTAGGCCACTAGAGTTACATATACCTGTGCAACAAAAATGCACAAAAGTGTAGTATGAGTACGAAAACAACGTGTACTCAATGAGTATCCCGTCTAATCTCGAAGAAGTAGAGATGAGATGGTCGACTTCGACACTTACTAGTGGTCCAATAATAATGTCAATAATTCATTAAATCGTGGACTCTTAAAAACATGATTTTTAATCCAATAGGAGGAAACAAGTAAACAGTTATTTCTTTTATAGGAAGTTTCTCAAAATTACTTTTCATTATTTATCCAAATATTCTCAAGCCATGAAGAGGCAATAACAACTTCAATAAGTTCAAGGCAGCAATACAAGCATGCGCAAATCATGCCGAGGCGTACGCCCCGCTCCAACAGAAAATAAACTGTGCACTGCCGAGGGTCAAACGGCGCGAACCATAGATGCATCTATTACCCCGCTCGCGAACTATCCATGCGACGCGATCAACATGAAATAAACAATCCCCCTGCTCGCGAATCATACGTGCGACGCAGCACACATAGAAATACATGCTCAGATAGCCAATTAAGAATTTATCGGGGAATATTTATTCAAATAAAAGCCACTTTCTCTTTTAATAATGTAAGAAAAGAAGTTTAATCCTTTTTGAAATTATTTATCAATTCGATGTGGTTTAAGCAATTCGAGCTGTCAATAAGTTTACAATTTAGTGGCGACTCTGAATCTCTTAATAAACGAATCC
>NW_017672333.1:51973-84685 GCF_001879085.1 Nicotiana attenuata
TCACCTATGGGGACAATTCCCTCTTACAAGGTTAGAAAGGAGACCCACCTCGCTCCGAAGATCCATAACCGACATTCCACGCCCTTCCGAAGACTCGAATCGATGCACAACGCTCCAAAACTAGCCAATAATTATGTAAACCCATTAATATATGCTAAGGTACTCATTATAATCCAATTTATAACAATTCCTAACCCCGATCGAAAAGTTGACAAAAATGCCCTCGGGCCCACGTGCCCGGAATCCGAAATTTTTCGAAGATAAAGTTTACCCATAGCCTCACGAACTCAATTATATGATTTTCTCTAAATTCCATACCCAAAATCGTGGTCAAAATCCAAGAATACTAGTTTTCTAGGTTTTCCCTCAAACCCCAAGTTTTCTACAATTTCCATGTCTAAATCCATATATAAACCTTGTATATACTCAAAACTAATAGAGATCACTTACCTCATGCTTGGTGATGAAAATGGCACTCCAAAGTTGCTCCAAAATCGGCTCCCATGTAAGAAATGAAGTGAAAATGAGCCAAACTTCAATTTTTAAAAGAACCCCACTGCCTCCAGCAGTTTCCGCATCTGCGGAAAAATGACCGCATCTGCGAAAAAATGACCGCAACTGCGGTCCCGCATCTGCGGACAAATGACCGCATCTGCGGTTATGACAGCAACCAGCACTTTTTTCCCGACACGGAAATGAGCATAACTCCTTCATACGATGTCCAAATTCGACGATTCTTTTTGCTATGGCTCCATAATTACGATACGAATCTAACGGTTCAATAAAAACTTAATTTGGAGCTCATTTGCTTAATATGGTACCCCTTTATGTCCAAAGAAACGGCGTTGAAACATCAAATAAGAGCGCGATACAACCCGAAACACACCCGAGGCCCCCGGTACCCCGTCCAATCACACCAACCCACTCCATAACATAACACGGACCTGCTCGAGGCCTCAAATCATACCAAACAACGCTAAAATCATGAATCAACCTCCAATCCAAGCTTTATGAACTTTAGAATTTCAAACTTCTACTTTCGATATTTAAACCTATCAAAGCACGTCCGATTGACCCCAAATTTTGCACAGAAGTCACAGTTGACATCACAGACCTACTCCAACTTCCGGAATCAGATTCCGACCCCGATATCAAAAAGTCCACTTCCGGTCAAACTTCTCAAAAACCTTCAATTTTCTATCTTTAGCCAAATGACTCCAAAACGACCTACGGACCTCCGAATTCACTTCCGATCGCGCTCCCAACTCCAGAATCACCATACGAAGCTACTCCCAGACTCGGAAACCCAAACGGACATTGATAACACTGAAATGCACTTCAAAACAAACTTATGAAATTTCTTCCCAAATGCTAACTTCCACAATAGGCGCCAGAATATTCCCGAGTCTTCCAAAACCCGATCCGGACATACGCCCAAGTCCGAAATCATCATACGAACCTGCTGGAACCTTCAAATCTCGATTCCGAGGTCGTTTACTCAAAAATCCAATCCGAGGTCGTTTACTCAAAAATCCAATCTTAGTTAATTCTTTCAACTTTAAGCTTCCAAAATGAGAATTCTCTTTCCAAATCAACTCTGAACTTCCCGAAATTCGATTCCGACCGCGCGTACAAGTCATAATACCTGAAATGAAGCTGCTCATGGCCTCTGACTGCTGAACGACGCACTAGAGCTCAAAACAACCGGTCGGGTCATTACATTCTCTCTCACTTAAACATACGTTCGTCCTCGAACGTGCTGAGAACTACACTGGAGTAGTCTGAAATCACTGTTTAACTTCTCATGCACCTTCCCATGCTACCACAACTCAGTTGAGCACATCAGCTCGATCAATTCTGAAGATATTCCCTTTTATTCAAGCAAATAAGCCTTAGAGCCCAATTCCAACATCCGAAATTCTATGCCCGACCTGTTTCCAACATACGATCACCATATCAATCACTACACGCTGTACCCAAACATGACTGCATAACTTTGCTGAATTCACACCTTGCATCACTTTACTCACCGGACCACAATAACATTTTCTGATCAACTTAGTCGAAATTCCACGAATCTGATGCTCCCATTGCACCCCATGTCATACACAGGTCTTACTCTAACTCTTACAATACCGCCACGACGGAAGAGATGTGCAGAAATTCATAATCAACTGCCGAGTCAACCAATCATTGAGTCTATACTTCTGACAAGAAACATTACCTCTGAACCAAATTATGATCTTTGCTCCTTAATATATTTCACGTAATCAGATTGCACTGATCCTAAATCCAACAATCTCGTCTCACCCAGTACTAACTGCTCAGGCAATAAGCCACCCCGACATGACCAAAAGTCTCATATGATGCCACAATATGCCAATAGGCTACCAATTAGAATGCGATACAAAAAGGAAATGAACTCTGAAAAGGAATTTCAGTTACCCCGCTCGCGAATCGTACATGCAACGCGGGCGCACAGCTAATATGAGCTTCCTTCAGAAAATAGGAAATAGAACACAATAAACAGATATGGGGAACTGTATTGAACATCACACTGTTGCGGCGCGCAATCCGATCCGAGCAACATAACCATGGCGGCGTGCCACCCGATCCACACAACATAACCATGGCGGCGTGCCACCCGATCCAAATAACATACCCATGGCGGCGTGCCACCCGATCCACACATGGAACTCACATAAGGAGATGTACATCGAGCTAAATTACTCATTACAACAAAATACCGAATATCGGTCATGAACACACTAAGTGTATAATACCATTCCTTGGGAAGACATATAACGCTATAATCCACAAACTCGAGCACAAATGAGGTGCGATATACGATATGAATCTCAAGAGCCATCCCGCTCATATAACCTCATCTCTATGCGGAACCTCAACACATAAGAAATTCACCAAGCCGTCTCACAACCCCGACTACTCTCCCATAAGCAGCGCATTGCTGAAATGAACAATCCGGCCTGATATAGAGCCCATACTCATATTTAAATCCATTCACAGACCTCAAGCCGATTCTGATCATATCGAACTAGGCCAATGACCTTTCAAGGGTCCATAATCACCCCATTTTCCCATAACACATAAGAACCACCATCATAACCGGAGCAAACCTCCACAGTCCATAACCCAATAAAGCGAGTGCCCTCCAGGCATAAATTCTCAAATTAATGATATTACCACAATCCTCATACTTGGTTTAAATCTTAAATCAATCAAGTGACTACCTGCCACACTTATACAATCTTCCTATGGGACACACTCCCACAACTTACCATAACAATTAACTGGGTCGTACCTCCAAACCACCGACCGCACTAACGCTGAAAAGCGATCAAGAATCATTAACCAGGATGCAAAGCCCTTTTTACAAAACACCGATCTCAGGTGACGCTGATGACAAAACCAACTTACCTTAAACATCGAAACTCCTTTCCTGCTCATCCGAGCTCGTGACATCCTTGTCAACACCGAACTGCTACCTTGATCTTCACTTCAAATTCCATACCACTCACTGCATAACATGCCGATATACGATAGACCTTGTTTTTCATCATAGCTTCGGAACCACTGTTAGATTAACACTTCATCATATAAAACTATCCACTTAACTCACTTCGGGAGGACCATAGCAACACACAGGTGAATTCTCATGACCGTAGAATATGTAAATCTCTAAGTAGTGGTCTAAACCACCATAGCCCTTTTGGCGTCCACCTCCACATAACAGGCCACAACGGTAGAATACTTTCTGAATAACACTAACTACGGCGGCCGACAAGCCTCGCACGCACCGTCACAATTCACTTGCATAACTTGATCGCGCTGAAAGAACTGATCATTACCAGCAACATGCCAATTCGACTATGGCTAACCAATCCCTCTTCTTCCAATTTGTCCTTGATTGCCATAGAAACAATGATAACCTCATTCAACACTTAACACACTCCATCCACAGTCATCCCGAGTGACCTTGAATCACGAGACCATGCTGTCTCAACTCCCACAAACCATTTCATACCTCCCAATTGCTACATCGCAAGTCAAAACATCATAGAACATTCTGTGCCCCTTCTCATAGGCTGCTATCAAGCTTGATGCTTAGCCGTACCTATAGGCTCGAAATCATTAGGCATTACACTTTAACTTTTGAGTTCACTAGGACCGTTGCTGAGAGCCACCCGCTCTGACTTGGCCCCGAATTTAATAAACTCCATGAATCTTCTATCACATGAATACCCTCTCGGCGAAGAACCCGGCCGAATCACTTCCCTTGGAACCCGCATCTATACAAAGCACGAATCCTGAATCCCTTCCGAATCTGAAAATAAGCCAATAAGGCCAACCATAGCACACCTTTAACAATTCATTTTCTCAAATTACCACTTATGTTCTTTTTCCGTAGTTGGAGTAACCCATCAATATGGTAATAACCAGAAACCTCGCAAGTAGTTAACCATGCAACTCAATCATAGGCGGTGAGACTCTCCCACTTAGCTTGAAGCCATTATTACACAACTCTGGCATTCACCAGGACTCTTTATCTCTTATTGACGTAACCTTGCGCAATCAACCGCCAAAATTCTCGGAATCTTACTGTAAAACCCCCTTTTTATACTCTGAATCATCAACCATATTTGCACGACCGACATCTTCGCTGTATAACCACTAGAATTCTTCGCAGAAGCCTCGCCAACCACGCGGCCGCTAACCTACTCACAGGAATAACCCACATGTAGATATCACTCCCCGACATCTTCCAACGCTGCTGTACGGGGTACAATCACTATGACATCAATAACCTATCCTGAGTCCGAGCTCACTCTCCAGCTACACAAGTCCATTCACCCCTCGTGGACATCAATTAAACGTGCGGCAACATTCTTCCAGTTCAAAGCTATGTTGTATCCTTCTTCTTTTCCAGCAGCTCCTTCCCGTTATATCAAATCTCCTGCCGCATAATAGCCCATGCTCAGAATTAAATCTGTAGACCTCAATCACCAAATCACTAAAATTCCCAAGTCATCCCCGACTCTCCTTAAGGCGCATAGTCATCCTACCCTAATGTCCATATGCAACTCCGCCACTCTCCCACTTTGGCGGAACTCATCCCTTTAATCGACTACTCGACCCTTGGCCTCTTATACTCGGCCTTCTAGAAATTTTAGTCACCGCCTGACACTTCCCACATGCCTTTCCTCATCCTTTGCTGCTCAGATGCTGCCTTAAATAAAATCTATCTTCGTGGCACTTGAACCCACAATTGCTGCTAACTTTAAACCATTCTGAAGGTCATCTTTCTCGAACCGTCAACATTAGAAATACTGATTCAATCCTAAACCACCGCACCCTGCGATAATCTGACAGTTGTATCTCCAATACCGTTTCACAATATCTTGCCCTGAAAGGCGAATTGTGGAAGATCATAACACCGACAAACTTAGTACGTTCAATTAGGACAACGATACCCCAACATAGAAGAAAGCTCCACCACGCTTGCAAATACCAAGTCTCATTACTCCACCAGCCCACATATGACCATTCTTAGTCCGATTGCCTTTCCCCTGCCGGGAATAAAATACTGAATCTCTTGATTATGCACTCAGTAAACCTCCCTTCAAGTCATTCACTACCCCGATACGTAGGCAAACATCCTACCATCATAACAATACTGCGGAACAATCGTTCATAAGCATCATGGCAACTTGTGCCTAACCTCAGAGCTCTCAGAAGTACCGCTACTGAGCTGAAACAATAAAATACCTTTCCACAAGGCGACGATAATAGTCCAATCAACTATACCGGGAGAAACATCCCGCACCACATTCGTAGTGCCATTACAATTCTTCAATTCTCGATTTATAACAAGCGCTTCGCGTCGCATAAGATTGAGTAGGAAAGAAACAAAGGCATAAGCCTCACAGGAATCAAATCGCACGATAAGGAATAAAGAAGGGAAGTACTCCTAACAGCCCTGTAGCCTCCCGAAGATAAGTACAGATGTCTCCGTACCGATCCGCGAGACTCTACTAGACTTGCTCATGACTCGTGAGACCTACAGGAACCTAGTGCTCTGATACCATGTTGTCACGACCCAAAATCCACTAAGGGTCGTGATGGCGCCGGACACTGCTGTCAGGCAAGCCAACTAAAATACTTAATTAGATTCCAATTTAGACAATTTTGAAAACCCAGATTTTCCTTCTAATTTCATAAGTAAAGAGACAACTGCTTCAATTCAAATTAAATAATAAGCAATTAATACAAAATATTTCAAAACCATCCTAGAACCAGGTGTCACAAGTGCATGAGCAATTTCTAAGAAATAATATAATACAACATCCGTCCGGAATACAGTGGACAGAAAGTAAATACAATATACTGGAAGGGACTATACTAGCTGCAGGCCACCTCGAATAATGCAACTCACCTAGTCCCCAAATCATCCGTGCTGCTACGCCCAGTAGGCCACTAGAGTTACATATACTTGTGCAACAAAAATGCACAAAAGTGTAGTATGAGTACGAAAACAACGTGTACTCAATGAGTATCCCGTCTAATCTCGAAGAAGTAGAGACGAGATGGTCGACTTCGACACTTACTAGTGGTCCAATAATGATGTCAATAATTCATTAAATCGTGGACTCTTATAAACATGATTTTTAATCCAATAGGAGGAAACAAGTAAACAATTATTTCTTTTATAGGAAGTTTCTCAAAATTCCTTTTCATTATTTATCCAAATATTCTCAAGCCATGAAGAGGCAATAACAACTTCAATAAGTTCAAGGCAGCAACACAAGCATGCGCAAATCATGCCGAGGCGTACGACCCGCTCCAACAGAAAATAAACTGTGCACTGCCGAGGGTCGAACGGCGCGAACCATAGATGCATCTATTACCCGCTCGCGAACTATTCATGCGACGCGGTCAACATGAAATAAACAATTCCCCTGCTCGCGAATCATACGTGCGACGCAGGTACACATAGAAATACATGCTCAGATAGCCAATTAAGAATTTATCGGGGAATATTTATTCAAATAAAAGCCACTTTCTCTTTTAACAATGTAAGAAAAGAAGTTTAATCCTTTTTGAAATTATTTATTAACACGATGTGGTTTAAGCAATTCGAGCTGTCAATAAGTTTACAATTCATCCAAGTATAGCATGCTTTTGGGTCCTAGACTACCCGGACAATAGCATAATAGTAGCTACGCACGGACTCTCGTCACCTCGTGCGTACGTAGCCCCCACAAATAGGAGCACATAACCAATTAATTCACCTATGGGGACAATTCCCTCTTACAAGTTTAGAAAGGAGACTCACCTCGCTCCGAAGATCCATAACCGGCATTCCACGCCCTTCTGAAGTCTCGAATCGATGCACAACGCTCCAAAACTAGCCAATAATTATGTAAACCCATTAATATATGCTAAGGTACTCATTATAATCCAATTTATAACAATTCCTAACCCCGATCGAAAAGTTGACCAAAACGCCCTCGGGCCCACGTGCCCGGAATCCGAAATTTTTCGAAGATAAAGTTTACCCATAGCCTCACGAACTCAAATATATAATTTTCTCTAAATTCCATACCCAAAATCGTGGTCGAAATCCAAGAATACTAGTTTTCTAGGTTTTCTCTCAAACCCAAGTTTTCTACAATTTCCATGTCTAAATCCATATATAAACCTTGTATATACTCAAAACTAGTAGAGATCACTTACCTCATGCTTGGTGATGAAAATGGCACTCCAAAGTTGCTCCAAAATTGGCTCCCATGGAAGAAATAAAGTGAAAATGAGCCAAACTTCGATTTTTAAAAGAACCCCACCGCCTCCAGCAGTTTCCGCATCTGCGGAAAAATGACCGCTTCTGCGATCCCGCATCTGCGGACAAATGACCGCATCTGCGGTTATGACAGCACTTTTTTCCCGACACGGAAATGAGCATAACTCCCATATACGATGTCCAAATTCGACGATTCTTTTTGCTATGGATCCATAATTACGATACGGATCTAACGGTTTAATAAAAACTTAATTTGGAGCTCATTTGCTTAATATGGTACCCCTTTATGTCCAAATAAACGGCGTTGAAACATCAAATAAGAGCGCGATACAACCCGAAACACACCCGAGGCCCCCGGGACCCCGTCCAATCACACCAACCCACTCCATAACATAACACGGACCTGTTCGAGGCCTCAAATCATACCAAACAACGCTAAAATCATGAATCAACGTCCAATCCAAGCTTTATGAACTTTAGAATTTCAAACTTCTACTTTCGATATTTAAACCTATCAAATCACGTCCGATTGACCCCAAATTTTGCACACAAGTCACATTTGACATTACAGACCTACTCCAACTTCCGGAATCGGATTCCGACCCCGATATCAAAAAGTCCACTTCCGGTCAAACTTCTCAAAAACCTTCAATTTTCTATCTTTAGCCAAATGACTCCAAAACGACCTACGGACCTCCGAATTCACTTCCGATCCCGCTCACAACTCCAGAATCGCCATACGAAGCTACTCCCAGACTCGGAAACCCAAACGAACATCGATAACACTAAAATGCACTTCAAAACAAACTTATGAAATTTCTTCCAAAATGCTAACTTCCACAATAGGCGCCAAAACATACTTGGGTCTTCCAAAACCCGATCTGGACATACGCCCAAGTCCGAAATCATCATACGAACATGCTGGAACCTTCGAATCCCGATTCTGAGGTCGTTTACTCAAAAATCCAATCTTATTTAATTCTTTCAACTTTAAGCGTCCGAAATGAGAATTCTCTTTCCAAATCAACACTGAACTTCCCGAAATTCGATTCCGACCGCGCGTACAAGTCATAGCCTCTGACTGCTGAACGACGCGCTAGAGCTCAAAACGACCGGTCGGGTCGTTACATATAGTCCACTATTTAGGATGTTTATCCTTATGCTTTATTTATTAGTGCACAACATAAACATACTAAAAATTATTTACACACAAATTTAAATGGACATTCCTTAGTTTCGGAAGACGAAAGTTGAATTCACGGATAAGAATATACTTAGAAGCACACTAACCAGTATCATAATTATTGCATCTATTACGTTATTGTCAAAAATTCTATATACCATGTGTGCTATTACATAAGCTATTCGGCATATCTAAGTTTTTCAGTAGCATGACGGGCATATTTTTTCTTCAAAATTAACCTATATACAATGGAAGATCAATTTTAACTTAGTATATTAACTTATATATACGGTGACACTAACATACGTAAGAAATAAGAAACTTGACAACAAACATATATGGTAGAAGACCATTTGGTATTAAAGTATTTAAGTATTCTTCTTGGTAGTAATTATTGGTATCATTTTCTGCTGAGTCAAATACTGAAAAATATTTTATTTTTACTATAAAATTTTGCAATCAACATTTTATTTAGTTGATCAACATATTCGTTTCTGCTAGCTAATATATCTTTTTAATTCTATCATGCGATTTGCACAAAATCTAATGACAGAAATATTTACTCTTATTAAATGCTACTACTATTACCANCAATTGCTACATCGCAAGTCAAAACATTATAGAACATTCTGTGCCCCTTCTCATATGCTGCTATCAAGTTTGATGCTTAACCGTACCTGTAGGCTCGAAATCATTAGGCATCGCACTTTAACTTTTGAGTTCACTAGGACCGTTGCTGAGAGCCACCCGTTCTGACTTGGCCCCGAATTTAATAAACTCCATGAATCTTCTATCACATGAATACCCTCTCGGCGAAGAACCCGGCCGAATCACTTCCCTTGGAACCCGCATCTATACAAAGCACGAATCCTGAATCCCTTCCGAATCTGAACATGAGCCAATAAGGCCAACCATAGCACACCTTTAAAACAATTCCTTTGCTCAAATTACCACTTATGTTTGGAGTAACCCATCAATATGGTAATAACCAGAAACCTCGCAAGTAGTTAACCATGCAACCCAATCATAGGCGGTGGGACTCTCCCACTTTGCTTGAAGCCATTATTACACAACTCTGGCATTCACCAGGACTCTTTATCTCTTATTGACGTAACCTTGCGCAATCAACCGCCAAAATTCTCGAAATCTTACTGTAAAACCACCCTTTTTATACTCACAATCATCAACCACATTTGCACGACCGACATCTTCGCTGTATAACCACTAGAATTCTTCGCAGAAGCCTCGCCAACCACGCGGCCGCTAACCTACTCACAAGAATAACCCACCTGTAGAAATCACTCCCCGACATCTTCCAACACTGCTGTATGGGGTACAATCACTACGACATCAATAATCCATCCTGAGTCCGAGCTCACTCTCCAGCTGCACAAGTCCATTCACCCCTCGTGGACATCAATTAAACGTGCGGCAACATTCTTCCAGTTCAAAGCTATGTTGTATCCTTCTTCTTTTCCAGCAGCTCCTTCCCATTATATCAAATCTCCTACCGCATAATAGCCCATGCTCAAAATTAAATCTGTAGACCGCAATCACCAAATCACTAAAATTCCCAAGTCATCCCCGGCTCTCCTTAAGGCGCATAGTCATCCTACCCTAATGTCCATATGCAACTCCGCCACTCTCCCACTTTGGCGGAACTCATCCCTTTAATCGACTACTCGACCCTTGGCCTCTTATACTCGGCCTTCTAGAAATTTTAGCCACCTCCTGACACTTCCCACATGCCTTTCCTCATCCTTTGCTGCTCAGATGCTGCCTTAAATAAAATCTATCTTCGTGGCACTTGAACCCACAATTGCTGCTAACTTTAAACCATTCTGAAGGTCATCTTTCTCGAACCGTCAACATTAGAAATACTGATTGAATCCTAAACCACCGCACCCTGCGATAATCTGACAGCTACATCTCCAATACTGTTTCACAATATCTTGCCCCAAAAGGCGAATTGTGGAAGATCATAACATCGACAAACATAGTATGTTCAATTAGGACAATGACACCCCATCATAGAAGAAAGCTCCACCACGCTTGCAAATACCAAGTCTCATTACTCTACCAGCCCACATCTGACCATTCTTAGTACGATTGCCTTTCCCCTGCCGGGAATAAAATATTGAATCTCTTGATTATGCACTGAGTAAACCTCCCTTTAAGTCATTCATTGCCCCGACACGTAGGCATACGTCCTACCATCATATCAATACTGCGGAACATCGTTCGTAAGCATCATGGCAACTTGTGCCTAGCCTCAGAGCCCTCAGAAGTACCGCTACTGGGCTGAAACAATAAAATATCCTTCTACAAAGCGACGATAATAATCCGATCAGCTATACCAGGAGAAACATCCCGTATCACATCTGTAGTACCATTACGGTTCTTCGATTCTCGATTTATAACAAGCGGTTCGCGTTGCGTAAGATTGAGTAGGAATGAATTAAAGGCATACGCCTCCAAGGATCAAATCGCACGATAAGGAATCAAGAAGGGAAGTACTCCTAATAATCCTGCAGCCTCCCGAGGATAAGTACAGACGTCTCCGTACCGATCCGCGAGACTCTACTAGACTTGCTCATGACTCGTGAGACCCTAGGAACCTAGTGCTCTGATACCATATTGTCACGACCCAAAATCCACTAAGGGTCGTGATGGCGCCGGACACTACTGTCAAGCAAGCCAACTAAAATACTTAATTAGATTCCAATTTAGNTTGTAGAATCATTAGTGGTATTGGCTCTTACCAACCATTTTTTCCCCTTTTCTCACACTTTTATATTCTTAAATATTTTCTTAGTTGTTGTTTAATAACTGGGTATTTTTAATATTACATGAAAAAAATATTAAAAAAATATTATTTGAGTAGAAAAATAGTTCAAATATAAAATAAAAATATATTATCGTGGGGATATTTTTTTTCTCAGTTTCAACTCTTTATGCAGTCCATTTAATATTACTTTTATTTTTTTTCGTATTGGACATTATGTAGTGGTGATGTATTGCTAATACAAAGGATTCTTATGAAATTGATTTTATTAAACCTTCCTACATATTTTAATGAGAATTTAATAGATAAAATTTTATTAATTTAAAATCTTAAATATTAAAAATTAGCATAGAAGGTATTGTAGTCCAAAAAATGGGTTATAGCAGTTATGTCCTTTCCCTATGAGTTCTTCCGTTTAATATTTTAGGGCTATTTTGATATATTAATATTATATTTATGATTTTATAATAATATAGGCTCTCATTTTTCTAAATAAATTTGGACAACGTAATACATTATCAAATTAAATTAGTAATAGGATATTATAATACGTTTTCAAATTAAATTAGTAATATGATTTTTTAAGAAGTATATCCGAAAAGTAATAGGATTACATGACTAAAGATATTTACTTGTTCAATTTTATATGAATTAGACAGCCCGAGAATAATTATACTAATAGGATTACTAAAGGTAATCATGTAGGATTCCTAACGTGTAGTATTATATCCTAAACCTAATAGAATTATAAGGCTAATATCTAGAATTCCTATTATGTCCTTTTATTATGAGTTATTATGCTTAATATTATAAGGTTATTTTTGTAAACCGACATTGTATTCATACTTTTATAATAATATAGATATAGATAGATAGATAGATAGATAGATAGATAGATAGATATAGATAGATAGATAGATACACGATATAATATATGACATAAGAATTTTCACAATGGTTTTAGTAAGTGTTTGGATATTTCTCAACATAAATTCTTTTCGAGGGTTATTACTAAAAAAGAAGGTTTATAACAACAACAACAATTGAACATTTTCATGAGACCATCAAAAGACAATCCATGGTTTCAATTAACGACCTTATGTTACTCCATGTAATATCAACATGGTAATATTCCTTCACAAACCTTCATTACGTAAGTTATGATTTAGTTTCTAGTTTAGTAATTTGATCCCTTTTCTCTCCTCTTATGAAAAATAAAAGATAAATTAGAAAAACTCGTTAGTGAATTTTGTGTGGAATAATTGCACATTCGTGCTCTTAAAAAAGTAAAGCCTTTGGTTGAGCTTTCACCAAGGCTGTAGATACATTATATATAGCAAATAATGTACAACAGTGAGGGAACTCAAACTCAATATTACAGGATAACAAAGTTAGCCTAACTGATCTATGACCTATGCAGAAGGAATTTGAATTTACAATATAATCTGGATCCTTATCTAATTTGTTTAAAGATACACATCCAAACTTTATCTGATATCAAAGAGATACGATGGTCATCTAACACCCCCGGGAAGCTCATGTCGAGTTTAGAGACATTGAGCGTGGACCGAAACTGAGAAAATCGAGAGGAGCTTCGAGCTTTGGTAAATACATCAGTTGTTTGATCTATGGAAGGAATGTAGCAGACAGAAATTTGGCCACGATCAACCTTTTCTCGGACAAAATGATAGGCAATTTCAATGTGTTTCGTCCGTTCATGAAAAACAGGATTGGTTGTGAGATAAATAGCACTGATATTGTAACAAAAAACTACAGGAGCACGAGAGCAAGGTAAATGAAACTCCTAAAGCAGACTGGTGAGCGAGGATACTTCAATGCGGCAAAAGCAATGGCACGATATTGGGCTTTGTTACTAGAGCGAGCCACTACTTGTTGTTTCCGCAATGACCAACTGATGAGATTAGACCCATACTATATAGCAAAACCATGATGAGAACGTCGATCTTCAGGATCAGCAAACCCATCATGCATCATAGTAAACATGCACAGAGGAAGAAGTGGATGGTGCGATGGAGAGGCCATATGTAAGGGTACCTTTCAGATGACGAAGAATTCTTTTCACTGCTTTCCAATGATCCATTGTAGGATTGTGTATATATTGACTTACAAAACTCACGGAAAAGGATATTTCTGGTTGGGTGATGGTCACATATTGAAGAGCCCTAACAATGCTCCGAATATACGGAAGGATCAGCAAAGGTTCACCATGTTTTGGTTAATTGGACAGTGATGTCCGTTGGAGAAGGAGAAGGTTTTCAGTCGGTCATCTTGGTTCGAGTGAGTAGGTCACGAATGTAATTAGCTTGAGAAATGTGTATCCTAGAGCCTATACGATTAACTTCAACACCCAAGAAAAAAGAGAGATATCCCAGATCTTTAAGGGAGAAGTCAAGGTCAAGTGCTTTGGTGAATGAGGATAAATATGAGGGGTCACTACCTGTTATTATAATATCATCAACATAGACCAAGAGGTAGGTAGTAGAAGAGACAGTATGACGAACAAAGAGGGATGAATCTGAGTAACAAGATGTATACCCATGTGAGATGAGAAAGTTTTGAGCTTAAGAAACCAAGCACGAGGGGCTTGTTTGAGACATATAAAGCTTTAGACAGACGACATACAAAATATGGTCGAGACTTACCAACAAATCCCGACGGTTGAGTCATGTAAACAACCTCCGAAAGATCACCATATAGGAATACCTTATTGACATCCAATTGATCGAGAACCCACCCTTTAGATAAGGCATGAGAGAGGACAAGACGAATAGTAGAAGGTTTCACAATAGAGCTAAAAGTATCATGAAAGTCAACACCGTCTTTTTGATGAAAGCCTTTTGCAACTAGGCGAGCTTTGTACCTTTCAACAGAACCATCGGCTCAACGCTTAATACCATACACCCATTTGCAACCCACCATATTTACATTGGAGGGACAAGGAGTGAATGCAGAGATGCAGTTACAGAGCAGTGCTTGATATTTTGTATCTATGACACGAAGCCACTCATGGGAGGAAGCAACTTAGCTTGTAAGTTTTTGTCTCACTGGGGAGGGAAGATGAGGCTAGAATAGGAAACGAGATGCAACAAGAGTTTTAGGTTTAAGTGAATTTGTTTGAGCTCGTGTAGTCATATGGTGAGTAGAAGAGGTTGCTGGCCGGAAGTACGTGGGAGGAGGGTTCGGTAGAGGAATGTGAGTTGAGATAGTAGTAGAGTCACGCCCCAACCTGGGAGGCGTGTCTGGCACACGGTGCCGTATTAGCACGAGCGAACCACTCTGTAACTCATTTGTTTTTCTTCTGTAACTATCATGGGCCAACATGGCCAAAATTCGTAGTATATAACTATAAGTGGGCAAATATTGTATCAATGATCATCGTACTTAACACATGGCTATATATAGGCCATCAAGGCCTCTGACATACTGTACAAAATGAACCTCTATCTACAAAGCCTTTAAGATTATTCGATATCAAATGGGACAGGGCCCCTACCTATCAATAAGTCTGTAGCAAAATTCTGACACGATAACTTATAGACTCTGCTGCACACCGAATGAGGTGGAGTCTTACCGATCCTTCGCTGAATTCTAACCTTGCCTACTATGAGAGCTCGTCAATCCGATTATCTACACCTGCATGCATGAATGCAACATCCCAACAAAAGGACGTCAGTACGAATAATGTACCGAGTATGTAAGTGTCACGACCCAAACCGATGGGCCGCGACGGGCAACCGGTACCTTACTCAACTGAGTACCAACATAACGTATCTTTCTTATTACATCATCATATACACGTGACATACGGGCCTAATAGACCAACATGATCCTATATAAACTCAAAACATAGGCCGTCAAGGCCGTACAATCTTTCACGTACACGACTTATGTCTACAAGCCTCTAAGAGTACATAATTGTCATAAAGGTCGGGACAGAGTCTCGCCATACCAAACAATACATGTCTAAATCATACTAACCAAACACGCAACTCAGAAGCAAATGGAGCGCACCAACATCTTCCGCTGAGCTGATAGCCTACTTGGAGGGCTCTCGACCTGTCTATCTGGACCTGCGGGCATGAAACGCAGCGTCCCCAGGCAAAAGGGACGTCAGTACGAAAAATGTACCGAGTATGTAAGGCACATAAATAAGTACATAACAGACATGGAAGAAATGTAGAGTAATTGACTCAACCTGCAAGTCTGGATAACTCTGTAAATCATAAATCACTTTTAGCGTCATGCATATGCGTATAAATGTCATGTCGTGCATAGGTACATGTTTCATAACATCGTCAGCCTCAGAGGGCATCCCATCATATCATATCGGCCACTATGGGCAAAATCATCAATGTATACCAGCTGATCAGGTGGTGGTGCGTATATAACGCCATAACCTTTCCCATATCCCATATACATATATATACATACATATATACGTGTATATAACGCCATATGATCACGGGTCAATGTGCATGAATGCAATGCATGAAAAGTACATTAATAAAACCTTTCGGAATGTCATAAGACCATTTGCCTTTGAGTAATATCATAAAGTAAACTCTTTTCAACTTTCGTATTTTTCTGAGACCCATGAACAAATGATAAAATATTATGACACGTCGAAATTCAAGAAGATAGCTATCTCTAATAATTCTATGAATAGAGTCATTCATGAAATTTGTGCATTTGCACGTTCCGTTCGTATCGTATGGAACATGCCAAAAGAAAGAAGGAATAGTCTTAACATACCCGGAGTAGGAAAAACTCCGTATAATATTCCTGGTGAAGTGCACCGTACTCTTTTACAAGCTTGAAATTTGCTTCAACAGAATTTAGCTACGGACCATGCGAAATTAGCTTTTTGATTCCTTAGAATCTCGAACAAAATTTGCTTCGAACCTTGCTTCTGTTCTAACGTTTTGTGAACCCAAGATGGAATGGATTCAATCTAAATGTCAAACTTTTACTCCAACGTTTTGTTGAAGTTGCTTCTGTTTCTAGCTTTTTGGATGGAATTGAATACTAAATTGTTATATCAACAGATTCCTACAATGAGATAAAGACTTGGGAGTCTTATCTTGATAAGGTTAAACTTTATTTATTCCTTAGGTGTAGACACCTATTCACAATTTATGAGTCATCCTTTAAATTGGTGGCCTTGCGCCACGTGGAGAGTGGGGGTGAAGATTAGTAATCGTTGCTCACTTATTAATTAACTGGGTAATGCGTTATTCGGTAATTAATCAATTACCCGCATAGTTTAAAAATTGCCCCAAATTACTTAAAATTCTACTTATTATTATTTTATTATTATTTTTTTTAATATACTTTATATATACTTTATACATTATATTACCGTGGTCATATGGTACCTTGCATGGTACTAGTTCATAATTATCGGGTATTATTGCCCGACCCGTATTTTTCCCAAATTGGCCACTTTCAAAGAAACTCGCTTTCTTTAATTCGTGTACCCTTTATCCTTCATGAAACTTTTTTATCGCTTGTTATAAATAGAGTAAATACGTTAACGTCAAGACGATCTCATCCCTGAGTCTACGTCAATTAACTGAAAACCAAACCTTTAACGTACGAAAACGCGAGATATAACATCATACTACAAGGTGCAACATCGTCGTAACTTATTACTGCGAAGCGTAACATCACCGTAATGTAATACTGCAGGGTAACGTCATCGTAATATATTACCGCAGAGCATAACATCGTCGTAATACTGCGGGGCGTGACATCTCACTTCCGGGATCTCATTAATTTATTTATGGCGTATTTTTATGTACGAAAATATGGGGTGTAACAGTAAGGCACATAAATAAGTATATAAAAGACATGGAAGAAACATGGAGCAAATGACTTAACCTGTAAGTCTGGATAACTCTGTAAATCATGAAATACTTATAGCGTCATGCATATGCGTATGAATGCCATGTCGTGCATAGGTATATGTGTTCATAAAATCACCAAGCCTCTGAGGGCATCCCATCATATCATCTCGGCCACTGTGGGCAAAATCATCAATGTATACCAACTGATCAGGTGGTGGTGCGTACATAACGATAAAAGACATGGAAGAAACATGGAGCAAATGACTTAACCTGTAAGTCTGGATAACTCTGTAAATCATGAAATACTTATAGCGTCATGCATATGCGTATGAATGCCATGCCGTGCATAAGTATATGTGTTCATAACATCATCAAGCCTCTGAGGGCATCCCATCATATCATCTCGGCCACTGTGGGCAAAATCATCAATGTATACCAACTGATCAGGTGGTGGTGCGTACATAACGCCATATCCTTTTCCCATATATATATATATATATATATATATATATATATATATATATATATATATATATATATATATATATATATATATATATATATATATTGCCGTCTGGTCATGGGTGAATGTACATGTATAAATGAATGCAATGCATGAGAAGTACGTCAATAAAATCTCTCGGAACGTCATAAGACCATTATACCTCTAATTAATATCATGAAACAAACTTTATCAACTTACGTATTTTTTGAGACCCATGAACAGACGATAGAATAATAAGACGTATAGGAATTCAAAAACATAGACATCTCTAATACTTCTACGAATAGAGTCATTTATGGAAGTAGTGCATTTGCTCGTTTCGTTCGTGTCGTATAGATCATGCCAAAAAGAAAGAAAGGATAGCCTTAACTTACCTTTAAGGCCAACCTTCTACTTGTATCCATGAACAATCTCCTCCACGCGTCAATCTTATATGCCAAAACCTTACTTCACTACGAAGAAGTCATCTTGTCTAAGATGCTCCATTGTGTCATGAACTGCAAGTTAAGCGTTGCTCTATCCTGTGACTCTATAAGAAAAACCAAATTACTAGGGGACAAGCTTAGTGGCTCGAGATATGATGCAAATCTCTTTCGGCTACAAAGCTGAAACATAAACCATACTTGAACTATATGGGTTATTAGTTGCTTGGCTTCTCCACATATGAATTGCTTTCATCAAATCAAGCTATTTTTAATTGATCTTTCTCACCGAAAATTCACAATCCTGCATTGTTTAGGTAAAACTTCGTCTGAAGCTTCAAATATAATGAGTTGCACGTCAGGATATATGACACTCTTATCCTATAATTTAGTACTAAAAGTGAAGTTCTAGAATCTGTCCAAGTTGACGTGAAGCTTTGTGGTTGTTGAATAGCAATTATCTTCTGAATCAAAATATCAACAACCCAAGATTTCAAAATCCTACCACAAACCAAAAAACTCTATAGGTAATATCAACATTTGCTGTATATCCTTTATTAGTTTCTTAGAAAGACACCTAAATAAGGATCCTTAACTAATCCTTCTTGGCGGATCATGTGGTCCACCCACGTATATAACTTCAATGCTTAATAAGCATTCTTATCTCAAAAATATGACACCACCGTGTCTTTCAAATAGTTAGTCACACTCTACTTTGATTGCCATGGTCCCTCGTGGACAAACAATTTTTATACTTATCTACTTAAGTTAATAATTAGTCAATTATCTATACAATTAAGAATTATCTCAAATTACTTAAAATACTATTTACTTTTAAGACACTTTATACACCTTACTATAATATACTTTACTATCATGGTTATGTAGTACCATATAAAATCAATACATACACTATTATTTCATAAAAACATCCATGTAAAAATATATACATTTTTTCAACTTCTAATTTTCCTAATCTCATAAAAAGAGTACAAATTTTCGTACGCTTAATTCTTAAAATGGTAAAAAGATAGCCTTCTTTTCTTGTGAGAAAATAATTTCTGTCTTTACAATAAAGAAAATCTCATAAACTTTCTCATATTATGTGTATAATTTAAAGCATATTCGAAAGTAGTAATACTAATAATTATATGAAATCATATTTATTTATTTATTTATTTTTTTAAATGTTTTTTACAGAAATATTTCGCTCGAAATACCATATCAAATGTATATAACAGTATCAAGGTTGTTAAATTTACGGGGTCTTAGAATAACATAGTCACAAATCCTTTATAACTTCATGAATGGTATTAATCCCTTCAAGCTCATATGGATTACTACGACTCATCCTAATATTAAAGTATGAGATGTAACAAGTAGAGGTGTTGAGGTGTATGGCACAGGAGAAGATGTTGGGGAAGCTACTGGTGGAGAAGTTGTGGGCAATGTTTCAGTAGGTAGTGTGAGAGGAGAAGGTCCTCACACATTAGAGTACACCAAATCAAAGGGAGATGGACTACAACATGAAGAAGAAGATAAAGGGAGCATATGGCTCTTTCCTAATTGACATGATCCACAGATACTGGACATTTTATTTGACGATAATGGAAGACCAAAAGTAGATACTAAACGACGTAAAAATTGCTCGTAAGGATGACCAAGACGTTCATACCATGCTTGGAGCGATGCACAAGAACAGACAAAACTGCGAGGAGCCATGGGTGAGGAGGAGTTGGAGGAGACAGCAGGAACCCCACCATTCAGGCAGTATAAGCCATGATCAATTGTCCCTCGAAGCAATATTTTTCCCTGAAGATCCTTCACAAGACAACAAAAAGGGTAAAATTCCAAAATAACATTATTATCTCTAGTAAATTAAGAGACACTTAATAAATTTTAGTGATGGAAGGAACATGGAAACTGCCATTGAGATTGAGAGGGCGATTTGGATATGGAAGGACAGAGGAGCCCGTGTTATGAATAAGCAGTTTATGGACATTACCTACGGCAAATTGATCGTTACCATCATAGCCCGTGTGAATGGAGAGTTGAGACAAGACATAACATGATAGTTGCACCGGAATCAATAAACCATGAATTGTCAACAATAGCAGAAGGATAGACCATATTAGCTGAGGGAGTGACCACACTACTGGAAAATTCACCTATGGCTACGCATGGAAAACCGTTCCAATAGGTAAGTAAATCGTTGCCATAGATGTATTGCTACGGTTCAGCACCCGTTCCACAAGCTGGCGTGGCTATAGAGCTTATGGAACGGTTTTTGGAATGGTTCAGATAACCGTTGCTATAGTACAGTCTATCGCAACGGTTTTCCCTCTTCCTGTTGGAACGATTATTCTTATCAACTGCAACGGTTAATTTCCGTTACCATAACGTTAAATGCTACGGCCAATAACCGTTACTATATCTATTAAACCGTTACGGGTATAACAGAAATTACAACGATTTCTTTAAGATATTGCAACAGTTGAACTGCCTATTGCAACGGTTTTTAGATTATTTTGGAACGGTTTGCAGGTCTTATGGCAACGGTTCTACTACATATTGCAACGGTTTTTAGATTATATTGGAACAGTTTGCAGGTCCTATGGCAAATGTTTTGTTAGCTGTTTAATTGAATTGAAAATAGTGCCCCCTGTTGTAAATAAAGATTTACATATATATACAATAAATTATAAAACACTAAAATTTATATAAATAACATCCGACAAGCTAATAATAAATCCATAGATAGTGATGAAACCAATAAGTACATACACTTGATATTTCAAGATCAAAAGTTTTAAAATGTGTTTTAACAACCATTCCTAGAAACCGCCACATGCATCTACAACAACCAACAATTTAAAAATCTCTTAAGTAAGGTCAAGATCTTCATCACTGCCTCCGCCTTCCATTGCTTCATCTACTCCACCTACAAAAGAGTATAAATAAAGTCATTATCCCTTCAAGAGAATCCTATCTAAAAATTATCTTAGATACAACAACCCAAATGTTACTGCTATCTACAAAATCTCAGGTTTTGTAGTAAGTGATGTGAATTGTGATATTCCAATCACAATTCTATTCATTTGGTTTTATATTGTGGCAATCACAACTTTATACTAGGAGACAACATAAACTAGTAATGGATAGTCTTTTGTTACATGTTCCAATTGATATTGTACATAAATATTTCATTGAACTTAAAAGTTTTTTCTTTTTTTGCCTTCTTCTGTAATTGAAGTTTTCTTTATTCATTTACCAAATGTATAAAATTCTCTTTGTACTTCCAGTTCAGTTAATACACTGCAGGAGCTGCTCTTTCTATCAGGCAAACTTGAGCTAGTTATTCAAAAGCTGCATCATGTGATCTTTAAAACTTAAAAGCATATATCTTTCGTAACTTAAACAACTTCAAGATAATAAGTAGGCCACAGATAGTGAAAAGGGAGAAGCATGCCAAATTTCTAATATTGCAAAAAACCAATCACATTGAGATCACTCACCGACGTTTACTAAAATACATCCATTCAAATCAAAAACTGCAGCTGGTGCAAAGAAGTCAACCCAAATGTCAAGCTTTTATAAATACTGCACTGGCAACCGTTGAATTACTCCTATACTGCCAGTGCAAAAATATGCTAGAGCAATTGTCAAGAGTGCATGCCGTGGAGACAACTACCTAACAGAACCACCATGGTTCAAGACATTATTCAAGAGGCACCCAGCAACATAATTCTAGATGTGACTCGATTTAGGAAATATGGTTCTCCAAAGTCTGTCCTATCTCCACATATAAAAGTGGATTGAGTACACATAGTAAACTGAAGCTAATCTAGAATAATGTCAGCTAAGTTCCCATGTAAACTGGTTAGAATGTGGTTTCTTTCTTTTCATTTTAGTGTGGAGTAATGAAGATGAAATATACCAAAATTTATATTTTTCAACATTGCCAGAAAGAGAGAGAGCGAGAGAGCGCACAGAGAAGCAACATAAAAAAAGAGGAGAAGAAGAGGAAAGAGAAGACGTGTTTGCTATGGACTAACCTTGATTGTTACTGCCAGCGGATGGACGATTGATTGGTTGAATAGCACCTTGTTGTGCAGAAGCAGCTTCGCCAGGTGCACGAGCACTGAATATTAGCATGTCAGGATCAAGTCTTAAATCGGGGTTGAGACGTTGAAGTCGTGTAATGACGTTCATCGTAATATCTTGTTCCATAGCATCTTTTGTGCATTGAGCTCTTCCAGCAATTTTTCCTTTTGTGCATTGAGCTTTTCCAGCAATTTTTGTTGCATCCTCTCTACCATTTCCTCCATTTTTTGTTCCATTCTCTCATCAGTAGCATTTACGGAGGATCCAAAATCTCCTTTTTTCTTTTTTTCTTTTTGTTGTCACCGACGAAACCTTTTGGTTTCGCAAAGATGCAAGTGATCCAGCTGGAATGCGGTTGGATATTTTTTTATTTTTGCTTGAGCACCCTTCTTGATTCATGACTATTAAAATCTCTGCCAGATTAAAAAAACCAAACGCGACATAGTATAAGATGAGTACATATTAGTGAAAAAAGGAGATACATATCCTCTGACAACTAATGCTGTCGAGAATCTGCTGAGTGATATAAGATTTCTTTATAGTATAAGATAATGTACGAAAATCATCAGACTACGCACATACTACAACCATGTCTAAACTATTCACAATAGGTCCTGATAAAACAAATTTTGTTTTACAAGAAGCAAAGATAAAACAAATTCTGTTTTCTTTCTTTGTCTTACTATGATTTCTTTAGTAGATTTCTTGGTAGTTTCAATCACTGGATGTCTAACATATCTCTCTGTATTTTTCTTTTTCAACTTATATACATGTAAATTCCATCAATATGGTATGAAATTAGTCTTGCTATTTTAATAGTACTAGTGTACTACTACTATTATTTTACAGACTTTTTGTTTGGGTTAATGCTTTAAATATATATTATTTTTATCTATTAATCTTATTCTTAATTATTTATTGTGGTTTATCATCTAACTCACCTGCTTTCACCTACACTGGTGCGTGTAATGATGATGGGATTTGAATCTGCTAACATACATAAATTCAAAGGTTCCAGCCTTACGATGAAATATTGACCTGTGGATGAAGATATTAATTTGATGGCATGTCCAAAGGTTAAATTCATCATCACATTAGAATTGAAGAACATTATATGTCTAGTGTCTCCAGGAGAAATAAAACTAATTAATTTTCTTACTTGATATGCCGACTAATGCCCTGGTTCAGCATGTGTTAAATACTTTAATTCAATTTGGAAGGATCCAAAGAATAAACTGATGGCACTAAAGATTGTACTAATAATTTTCATAATTTGGCAGCATTGTCCAAGTAGCAATTCTGAAATGAACTTAAGTTGAAGCAAATGAATGAAATAAGGTTTACTGTCTGCACTGCTGTGTGTTGCAGAAAAATCATAAGGTTTCCATAGTCATTTTTAGCTGCAACGTATACTAAAGCTCTTCAATTTCAATTCTCCATTCTCCTATTGCTATCAGAAAAGTGGTGATCTACAAGAGGAAAACAGAGAAAATCAAAAAATCAAGATAAGCCTGTAAAGAACCAAAAAATAGATAAGAGTAAAATAAATGAAAAGAATATAAGTTTCTATTAGAAAAGGCAAAGAAGCTTAAAGCGTCGGACCTGAGTGANAATAACCAGAAGAAAATGTTATATGTTTGGTGATAATATAGAAGCAATCACTAAACAAGGTTCCTTCAGTTGTTGGAATTAAGACTTGTGTTAATTAGTTAATAGTTATAGCCTAATAATGTCTTAGTTCAAGTTGTAAAAAGATATGCACCAGGCCAGATTAATTTAATTGATTATGTGTATGAATAAGTGAGACTTGATACTCACCTGTGATGGATAGAGTTCTTTATAAGTAGAGACGACCAACCCCTTTCTCTAACTATCCAAAAAAGCAAAATATCCCTAATTTATTGAAGAGAAATCCAATTTCCATATTGATCAGGATAGAGTTAATTTCCAGGATATACATGTATATGGTCAGCCTTCAACAAACTGACCATATGAGGACTTGACATCAACCTTTACCAGCTTGATAGAGGGGAAGGGAGGGAAGCAAGGTAAAGGACATTTTTTCGACATACTTCTAAATGATAGCCCCCCGCCACCCTAGAATGATCCCATTTTACAGGTTCAAGAAAGTACTGAATGCACAATTTGAATTTAACGGCAATATAATCCAAATGTCCAGCAAGCACACAATTAATGCGCACTTTGAATATAGAACTGTCAGGAATGCAACAATGATGACAAAAATAAGAACGTCAAACATACAGATGATCAATGTAAACTCAGCAAGACTACTTCACTTCAAAAAGACCCTACACCTTAAGGTGACTCAGAAAAGCACAAGAATTTTGGCAAGTCACATGATAATCTAAATATCTACACCAAAATTCACTTCCTTATTACCTTGAGGTAGAGCATTATACATAGCTTGTGGAAAATTTTTTATCAATACTTATCTGCTGCACTACAAGCAGTCAAGATGAAGAGCAGCAAAATTATTAAAAAAGAAAAGATTTTCACATAACGAGTATTCTACATCAGAAAGAGGACGCAACATACACATTCACAGAAAATAGAATGTTCCTACGAGGTATTATGTCGTTAGTGAACAAAAATAGCAGATCACTACACTTGAAAATTTAAGAAAGAACTAACTATGTGAAAACCAAGTATTTATGTCAATATAGAAAGGGATGGGCCTTGCCCGACCTTAGTACAACATCAAAAGCTTCTAGTCCCCGTTATAAGAGAAGAGATAGACCTAACATTAGTGATGCAGTTCTTTCACATAAGAAAATTACTAAAGAAGGTAAGCAATACAACTGTTACACTCATCCCAAAGCTTCCTAATCCAACTTATGTTAAGGAAATTTAGACCTATTGCATGTTGTTCCATAATGTACAAGATTATAGCTAAGATATTTACTACAAGGCTAAAGACTGTGATAGATTCTCAGGTAGGCCCTTTTCAATCAACATTCATAGAGGGAAGGAATATACTTGATAATCTAATTGTAGCATATGAATTAGTGAAAGGTTATAAACAGAAATTAGTGTCTTCTAGATGCATAATTAAATTTGACATAAGGAAGGCATATGACTCGGTGGAATGGAGCTTTTTACCGCAACTGCTCCTTGAGGTTGGTGAATCTGATCATGGAGTATGTTAGTATAGCGAGCTACTCATTATTAGTTAATGGAGGTCTAACACCTAACTTCTTAGCAAGAAAGGGACTCAAGCTCTTTGTGCTAGTGATGGAGTCTATCATCCACTAATGATAGTAAGAAGAAAAATACCAAAAAGCAAAATAGTCGTCTTACCATAGCAATCTTTCCGGAACATAAAGAGCATATGGCAGAGGATACTCATCTTAAAGAATCAGAGGAGTAGAGAAGAGAAGAAATGCTTGATTCATATGCATGTATATATTTTCACCAAACAAAAGATCCTACTTCAGAAACACCTTTCACACAGCTAGCAATCACTTTAGTATACTACCATATTTAGCAAAGCTTAGATTCTACAAGAAGTCAGTTGTCACATTTATCAACAAAAACAAAGGAATGAGAAACAGATTCAGAGAAGAGGAAGAAAAGGTCAACTGGTCATTTTGCTCCATCACCCAATGGTCCCAAGGAACTAGCTCAGAAAAAATGGACCATCCGCTATCAAACTCAAGACACACAAGGTATATATGTTTGGTTCAATCTATATGGGAGACAGGACAAAAGAATTTCCAAATTGAATTGCTTAACAGATGATCAGTAACAAGGCAAAAATGGAATCAACATAGCAAGTCTACTCAAACATGTGAAAGAAAATCGCAGAGTTATAGGTTTCCATGGCGCGAATTCAATAGAACCTAATTCTATATTTGTAGAAGACTGCGATGTTCTTATACCAGCTGCCCTTGGCGAAGTAATTAACACGTTCTTCTCATGCTATTTCTATGAAACTAAGTAGTTATTAACAAGCTCTTGTCTTCAGATTTATGATACATTTAAATCTATTTAAAGGGATAATGCAAAAGACATTAAAGCCAAATTCATTGTTGAGGCTACTAACTATCCAACTAATCCAGAAGCTGATGAGGTCAGTGTTTTAGTTCAGTTATTATATGAATCACAGGACAAAAGAACAACAAAAGTTAAACTAATTTTGTTCATGCAGATTATCTCATGGATTCACAGATAATGAGACTGGAATGGTCAAGGTATGCACAACAAATTTGAAGTACCCAAACATTTAAATGTTTACCTATTATTAAAAGGGTACCGCAGTGTACTAAGCTCACATTATACCGACGTTTGTGTAAAAAAGGGCACAGATTTAGCACCTCATTTCATCAACTACAAACTGAACTTTGTTTATAACTTTATAAATACATGTTTCTAAAGGTCTTAAAACTGTTTATGAACAGGAAATTACAGAAGAAGCCTCGAAACACTTCTTTCAAACAGTAGAAATTACAGAAACTATAGGAATTACAGGCAAACACTTCTTTCAAACACTCAATTGGTGGAAATCTTAGCAATACCATTACTTTGGCCACAGAATGTTAAACAAAAACCAGAAATTTAAGCCTTCAACCCAGAAATTTAAACAAAAACAAATTAAAAAAACCAACTCAGAAATTTAACAAAAACTCAAATTGAGCTGCTAAAACCAACCCAGAAATTTAAAGAAAAACAAATTTAAAAAGCTGCTAAAAAATAAAAAAGCTGCTAACAATATATTTACCGATTCAAATTTGGAAAAACTCTAAAGGTTTAGCACGCCGCCTCTGGTGCGGCCTATTATGGAGGAGTTGTTGAGCCTGGAAGCGATTTTCGATCGTCGGAACAGAGGAGATTTTTTACTATGGACGAGCCTGGAGGAGATTGTCGATTTTTCGGAGCCTGGTAATTTCCAATGATTTTCGGAGCCTAGAAACTCGATTGATCTCCTCAAAATTTCCGATGAAACTATGGAGGAAGAGCCTGGTAATTTCCAATAAAACTAATCGGAGGAGCCTCGTAATTTCCGATGTGAAAGAATTAGGGGATTTTTTCGGATGGAGTTTAACATATTTGGTATATTTTAGGGTTTCACATATATATATTTTCGATGAAAACTAGATATAAACTAAAAAAAATAAAAAAACAGATTGTGGACCCCACCTTATTTTAGCGGGTATTAAAATTTTTGGTGGAAAATAATGGAGGGAACTAAAATGACCGTAACAATACATCCAACTGTTACCATAGATGTATCTATTGCTACGGTTACCAAAACCGTTGAAATATATACATCTATAGGAACGGTTATTAAGGCTATTGCAACGGTTCAGTTGCTAAGTGTCCCGGTAGTTCCAACAATTGTTTGTAACGGTTATAACCGTAACAATAACACACCTATCGCAACGGTTATGGATCCGTAGCGATAAAAAGCGTTGCCATAGCTGCAATTTCTAGCAGTGTCCTAACGTTTGAGGTTGACATATATANTATATATATATATATATATATATATATATATATATATATATATATATATATATATATATATTAAGCAACCTACTTTTATACTTTAAGAAAACTATATAAATAAGAGAACCCAATATTTATACTATAGTTTAAATTATACTAAGAAAACACCATAGCTTACTTATTACAATTCTGACTAAAATATACCCCATATATATATATATGGTGTTTTCTTAGTATAATTTAAACTATAGTATAAATATTGGGATTACAGCAACAGAACAGCACGCCTTTCTCTCTCTCTTTGATAAGCCTAACGGTAACATCTCCATCTCCACCGGCAAATCCCAGCGCCGACACTTGTCCAGGTGAACCAGGTAAGTACTCGTCCCTCTCTTTCTCTCTCCTCTCTCTCTGCTTTCTCTCTCCCCGCGTCTCTCTCTTTCTTACCCCTTTCTTTTAACCCTAGCAGCAGCTAGGCCGGCGACCGGCGATCCACCGGCGACGTCTCATCTTTCTTTTGCTTTTTCGGCCCAACCACACCACCCTTCTCTCTGTTTCCCTTTCTTCAAATCTTTCCTCGTCGCACCGCTAATTCTCGTACAGGCACTGTTTTCCAGTGATCGTTACGGTGACAGTCCTCTCCTTTTCTTGGTCCCGTGGTTTGTTGTGTATGTTTTAGGTAGCACTTTTTAAGGCTGTTTGGTGAGGGGTGGGAGGTCCACGGGCAAGCGTAACAGAGCAGGCCATTTGGCTTTCACAAAGGGCTGGACGTCGGGTTCCAAAGCACCCAGGTTACATTTGCAGGAATTGCTGCAGCTGCACAGGCAAGCGCGAGGCATACGGGCGAGTAGAGCGGAGCATCACCAGGTGCATCAAGTCATATTTCTAGGTTTTTTCCATCGGGAGTTGGTACCTCCCGTTTTCTTGTCTCTTTCTCTACGTTAGTTAATTTTTGGCTATTTAGTTAGCACCATTTTAAGCATATTATTAGAATACTTGTAGTTGCAACCGGTTATTTTCTAGTATGGGTCCCTGTTAGTGTCTTCCGGAGTTTTCCGTAGGTATAGTGGCGGTGGTGTGGGATGGTAGAATAAGGTCATGTCCTCGAGGGGTGCCAGGGGTGAGAAGGGGGGTGGGGAGGGGTTCAGGGGTTAGGACGAGAGGAAAGGAGGGTAAGGGGAAAGAGGGAGATTGTAGATTGAGGATCGGGACGTAGAACGTCGGCACGCTGACGGGTAAGTCTATTGAGTTGGCAAAGATTCTCCACAAGAGAATGGTTAATGTAGCTTGTGTCCAGGAGACTAGGTAGGTAGGGTCGAAGGCGAGGAATGTCGACGGGTATAAGTTGTGGTACTCTTGAGTCGTGAGGGGTAAGAATGGAGTGGGTATCTTGGTGGATAGGGATCTTAGAGAGTCTGTGGTTGAGGTTAGGCGAGTGAATGATAGGCTAATGTTTAGTAAGTTAGTGATTAGTGAGTGCACCCTCAATGTAGTTAGCGCTTACGCGCCGCAAGCGGGCTTGGATGAGGAGGTTAAGAGGCGCTTTTGGGAGGGTTTGGACGAGATCGTGCGTAGTATTCCACCTGCTGAAAGGTTATTTATTGGAGGATTTTAATGGCCATATTGGGGCGGCTGCTGGTAGTTATGGCGAGGTGCATGGTGTCTTTGGCCTTGGGGATAGGAACGCAGGAGGTACTTCGCTGTTAGACTTCGCTAACGCTTTCGAGCTGGTGATTGCGAACTCGACTTTTCCGAAGAGGAAGGAGCATCTAGTTACTTTCCGATGTTCGGCGGTGAAGACTCAGATCGATTACCTTCTCCTCAGAAGGTGTGATAGAGGGTTGTGCAAGGATTGCAAGGTTATCCAGGGAGAGACCCTCGCGACTCAGCATAGGCTCTTAGTGATGGACATCACCATTATGATGAGGAGGAAGAAGAGGTATGCTCGTGGCCGACCGAGGATTAGATGGGGAGCTTTAACCAAGGATAAAGCCCAGGAGTTGGAGGCAAGGTTATCCGCTTTGGGAGCTTGGAGAAGAAGTGGAGATGCGAGCACTATGTGGTCAACGACGGTGAACTATGTGAGGGAGGCAGCGACGGAGGTGCTAGGTGTATCGAAGGGTTTGTCTAGCAGGTACCAAGGAGACTGGTGGTAGAATGACATAGTCCAATGTAAAGTGGAGGCGAAAAAGGTAGCATACGTGAAGTTGGCAGGGAGCACAAGCGACGAGGAGAGGAGAGCGAATAGAGAGAGGTACAAAGTGGCTAGGAAGGAGGCAAAGCTGGTGGTCACGGAGGCTATGAATGCAGCGTTTAGCCGTCTATACGAGGAATTAGAGGAGAAAGGCGGGGACAGGAAGTTGTTTCGGCTGGCTAAAGAGAGGGAGAGGAAGGCCCGGGATCTGGACCAAGTAAGGTGCATCAAAGACGAGGATGGTAGAGTATTGATGGGAGAATCCCAGATTAAGCAGAGATGGAAGACGTACTTTTATGGTCTTCTAAATGAGGAGGGGAACCAGGATATAGCGCTAGGGGACTTGGGGCATTCGGAGAGTCTCCGAGATTTTAGTTATTGCAGGCGCATTAGGTGGATGAGGTCGTGGGGGCTTTTCGTAAGATGAGTAGGGGTAGAGCGACTGGGCCAGATGAAATTCCGGTTGAGGTTTTGAAGTATGTGGGTAGAGCAGGATTGGAATGGCTGACTGGGTTGTTCAATGTAATTTTTAGGACGAAGAGGATGTTGGAGGAATAAAGGTCGAGTACAGTGGTACCGTTGTACAAGAACAAAGGTGATATCCAGTGTTGTAACAATTATTGGGGTATCAAGTTACTTAGCCATACCATGAAAGTCTGGGAGAGGGTGGTGGAGGTGAGGGCGAGGAAGACGACGTCTATATCCGACAATCAGTTTGGGTTCATGTCGGGCCGCTCCACTACGGAAGCAATCAACCTTATTAGGAGGTTGGTGGACTAGTACAAGGATAAGAAGAAGGATCTGCACATGGTGTTTATTGACTTGGAGAAAGCGTATAACAAGGTTCCTAGGGAGGTGCTCTGGAGATGTGTCGAGGCGAAGGGCGTGCCGGTAGCCTACATAAGAGCGATCAAGGACATGTATGATGGAGCTAAGACTAAGGTTAGGACCGTGGGAGGCAACTCGGAGCATTTCCCGGTTGTTATGGGATTACACCAAGGCTCTGCACTTAGCCCGTTCTTATTTGCCTTGGTGATGGATGCTTTGGCACACCATATTCAAGGGGAGGTGCCATGGTGTATGTTATTTGCTGATGACATAGTTCTAATTGACGAGACGAGAGCCGGTGTTAACGAGAGATTGGAGGTTTGGAGACAGACTCTCGAGTCTAAGGGTTTCAAATTGAGCAGGTCTAAGACAAAGTACCTAGAGTGCAAGTTTAGCGCTGAGTCGAGGGAAGTAGGAGGGTACATGAGTCTTGGGTCACAGGTCATCCCCAAGAGAGATAGCTTCAAGTACCTTGCATCGGAAATTCAGGGGGACAGAGAGATTGACGAGGACGTCACTCACCGCATAGGGGCGGGCTAGATGAAATTGAGGCTTGCATCTGGAGTCTTGTGTGACAAGAAAGTGCCATCGATACTCAAAGGTAAGTTTTTTTAGAGCTGTGGTTAGACCGGCCATGTTGTATGGGGCAGAGTGTTGGCCGGTTAAGAACTCGCATATCCAGAGGATGAAAGTAGCAGAGATGCGGATGCTGAGGTAGATGTGCGGGCACACTAGGATAAACAAGATTAGGAATGAAGATATTTGGAAGAAGGTGGGCGTCGTCGCTGTGGATGACAAGATGTGGGAAGCGAGGCTCAGATGGTTCGGGCACGTGCAGAGGAGAAGCCTTGATGCACCGGTGAGGAGGTGTGAGCGGTTGGCTATGGTGGGTACGAGAAGAGGTAGAGGGAGACCTAAGAAGTATTGGGGAGAGGTGATCAGGCAGGACATGGTACGACTGCATATTTCCGAGGACATGACCCTTGATAGGAAGGCCTGGAGGTCAAGTATTAGGGTTGTAGGATAGGGGTAGTAGAGCTTTCCTTACTTCATACTGGGGGTGAGCGGGGTTGGATTAGGGACGTTGATCTTAGATGGCCTACCGTTTATGTTGAACCCACACTATTCTTGTTGTTTATCTTAGCCCCGGGCCTTAGACTCTGGTTATTGTTATTGCATGTCATTCATCTTTTGTTTTTATGCTTCTGTTACTATAACGGTTTCTACTGGAGTTACTAATGAATTCTTTTTCTTGTTTTTTATTTCCGTCTTTCTGAGCCGAGGGTCTTTCGGAAACAGCCTCTCTGCCCTATTGGGGCAGGGGTAAGGTTTGCGTACACATTACCCTCCCCAGACCCCACTATGTGGGATTTTATTGGGTGTAGTAGTAGTTGTTGTTGTATAAATATTGGGTTATCTTATTTATATAGTTTTCTTTAAGTATAAAAGTAAGTTGGTTAATATATATATATATATATATATATATATATATATATATATATATATATATATATATATATATATATATATATATATATA
>NW_017672333.1:84694-90684 GCF_001879085.1 Nicotiana attenuata
ATATATAATAAAATGGATTAGAAAAAGCTTTTAAAACACTAACAATCCGATTTCCCATTTCCCCAACTCAAGTTATACACATACATCCTTATATATAAGGAACGAACTTCATAAAAAGGGGGAAGGTCTTTTAGTTTTAAAGGGAAGATTGAAGAAGAAGGAAAGAGAACAAAATAGAGGAAGGGGATTTCTGATCTTTGTCTTAGGATCGATACACACACACATAAGAACACCCAGATAGACACACACACGAACAATAGAGAGGAAAGAGAGCTGGCAGCCGCAAACCATCGCAAATAGTTCACTTCCACCACTGTTCAAGCGCAATCGAAGTTCAAGTTCCGAAAATCCGTTCGAGTTAGACTTTCCGGCCAAGGTCCTATTCGCAGTTCCGGTTTCGATTGTTGTTGTCCTGCTCGTTTTCTGTCGCACTTTCAAATTCTGACGCCGGTCTGCCTGTGTTCGTTTCCTGAACGTATTAAATCAAAAGTTGCTCGCATTCAGCCTTTATCTGGCTATATTGGGATCTTTACTTGGCCATTGAGGTATGACATCGATTTCAGTCATGTAACTTGTTTGATTGAATGAAGTAACACTACTAGAAATCGGGAAAAAGCGACCAACAATTTGCGACCAACAATTGGCCTGTCAAGAAAAGCGACCAAAGTTGGTCGCTAAATTGGAAAAATTTATTAAATAATTATTCTAAATACATTAGCGATCAAGGTTGGTCGCTTTTTGGACGATAATGTGGTCAAAATATTGACCGCACTGGTCAGACTTGCTTGGTCAAAGAAATATTGAAATTAGCGACCAACTTTGGTCGCTAAAGTGGGACTCAGTTATAAAATTTTAATAATAATATTATTATTTACAAAAAATTATAAAATATAAATAAATATAATTTAAAATTAGCGACCAAAGTTGGTCGCTTACGAAAGGGGAAGCAGATAGAGACCAACTTTGGTCGCTAATTTGAGACCCAGTTATAAAATTTTAATAATTATATTATTATTTAAAAAAATTATAAAATATTAATAAATATAATTTAAAATTAGCGACCAAAGTTGGTCGATTACGAAAGGGGAAGTAGATAGAGACCAACTTCGGTCGCTAGTCTGGGACCCAGTTCTAATGTTTAACAATTGTATTATTATTTTAAATATTATATAAAATATAAATAAATCTGATTTAAATTTAGCGACCAACTTTGGTCGCTAATTTTAATTTCTGGATAATTAGCGACCAAAGTTGGTCTCTTTTCAGGTCAACATTGGTCAAAATTTAAAATCACTTTTATATTTACTATCTAAATAATATAAATGTAATCCGTTAACACTTTTGTAATACAAGAGATGAGAACACTAAAATATACTCTACATGCTATTTATGTAGTTAAAATTGTACAATGAAGCGTGTTATATATATATATATATATATATATATATATATATATATATATATTAATATATATAGAGAGAGAGAGAGAGAGAGAGAGAAAAGAGATACAGATATAAGTCGAGACGTTTTGTTTTTAATATTCAATGATGCATCTGAGTAGGTTATAAGTCGATAAATCAATTTACAAGTGTATAAATCCTAAAATAACCCAACCCTGTGTTACTAGTGCTTCATATATATATATATATATATATATATATATATATATATTGTGATGACTCAAAAGGTCATCACTTATTTTTAAAATGAATTCTGCGTTATGAGGCCTTAAAAACATCTTTCAGCATCACCTCAATTTGCATGCGCAGACCGGACCCGTAGCCGGAAAGCTATTATGTTAAAATATGTGAAAAATATTGAAATTTGTGCTTAAATACATTTAAATTGACTTCGGTCAACATTTTGGGTAAACGGACCCGGACCCGCGATTTGACGGTCCCGGAGTATGGAAAAATATGGGACTAGGGCGTATGCCGGAAATTAAATTTCGAGGTCCCAAGTCCGAGGAATGAATTTTTAAAAGAAATTGTTTTCTGAAAAATATAAAGGTTTTTAAAAGTAAAATGCTATGTGAAATTTGTGGTATCGGGCCCGTATTATGGTTTCGGAGCTCGGTACAAGTTCAATATTATTTATATGTGTTATCGGTAATGTTTTGTAAGAAACGGAATCCATTTGTCTTTATTAGGACCTTAAATGCAAATTTTGATAAATTTCACTGATTTTGAGGTTTAATTCGATGTTCATGATGTTATTTTGGTGATTTGATTACACAAATAAGTCCGTAGGATGTTTTTGAGGTTGCGTGTATGATTGTGAGGAAAAAGTGTAAAGCACGAAGGGTGATGTCGTGCCGCACGATGTACCATTCCATGCCTATTATATTGATTTCATGGTGAGGATGAGAGTAAAAGCACGAAGGGTGATGCCGTGCAATTTATATTGATTCTTATGGTGAGGACGAGAGTAAAAGCACGAAGGGTGATGCCGTGCACTTGTCCTTGATTTTCCTGAGTCTTGCCGATAATTGAGTTATGTTGTCCTTTACGTTTATTTATTGATTTTCTGTTGTTATTTGATTTTATTTTGATGTTATAGGTTCCCTTACCCTATTTGCCTTGTGTTGTTGCTTGGGTGAGGAAGAGTGTAAAGCACGAAGTGTGATGCCATGTACTATTTTGGTGAGAGAGAGTTAAAGCACGAAGGGTGATGCCGTGCACTTGTCTTTGATTTCCTAATTTTTATTGATAACTGAGTTACGGTTTCTCTACATTTAATTACTGGTTTCCTGTTGATACTCGTTGTACCCCGCGACATGATTTCCCCTTCCTATTTTCAATTGACTATGGTGATCCTCATATTTATTTGTTGCTCTTCTGTTACTATTCAATGTTTCCCCGCAGCATGTTTCCCCCTCCCATACTTGACCGTATATTGCTGTTCTTCTTTTCCGATGTATATAGTTAAATTGCACAGGCTTATTTGGTAGTCTGGTCCTAGCCTCGTCACTACTTCGTCGAGGTTAGGCTAGGCACTTACCAACACATGGGGTCGGTTGTGCTGATACTACACTCTGCACTCTTTTGTGCAGACCCCAGTGTTGTAGACTTCAGACCGTAGTGGGATTGCTGATTCTCGTTCATCAAGCGACCCGAGGTAGTCCTGCAGGCATCGGCAGGCCTTGGCGTCTCCTTCTATCTACTATTTCTGTTTCTTTCATGCATTTCCAGAGACAGTGTTGTATTTATTTCTTTCAGACCTTTATTTGTAGTATTCTTAGACCGTCTGTGAAACTGTGACGCCAGTTCTGGGTAGTCGAGACTCAAACAGTTGTATTAGATATTCATGTTCAGATAGCCTATTGTTTTTCTTCTGCTTATGTTAAATTCCGCTGTTTAAATGATATTTCTTTGAAATTGTTAAAGAATATAAAATGGGTAAAAAGGTAAATTGTTCAAATAATTGGCTTGCCTAGCTCATATTAGTACGCACCATCACGACTCCCTAGGGTGGGAAATCTGGGTAGTGACAAGTTTGTCACGACCCAAACCGAAGGGCCGCGACGGGCACCCGGTGCCTTACTCAACCGAGTAGCAACATAACATATCTTTCTTATCATACTATCATGGGTAAATGAGCTAGAAAACCCTTTATGAGATAACAAGAATAAAACATAAGGGAATACTTAATGTATGATGACCCAACATGATATACAAACTTATACATGTGACATACGGGCCTATAAGGCCGACATGACCATTTGTAAACTCAAAACATAGGCCGACAAGGCCATACAAGTATCCATACACCTGACATCTGTCTACAAGCCTCTAAGAGTACATAAAATCATAAAGGTCGAGACAGGGCCCCGCCATACCAATCAATACATATCCAAAGCATACTGACCAAATAGGCAACTCCGGAGCAAGTGGAGTACACCAACACCTTCGCTGTGCTGATAGCCTATTAGGAGGAATGTCAACCTGTCTATCGGGACCTGCGGGCATGAAACGCAGCGTCCCCAGGCAAAAGGGACGTCAGTACGAATAAAGTACCGAGTATGTAAGGCAGGAAAGCATAAATAAGAACAGTAATGTAAAGAGAGATAGAGGAGATACAACCTGTAACATCTGAGTGCCTCTGGGGGCTACTGACATGAAATGCATAATACATATATATACATAAACTTTTAAAAACATACGCCTCTGTGGGCATCATCATCATCATATCATACCCGGCCTCAAAGAGGACTCGGTAAAAACGTACCCGGCCTCAAAGAGGACTCGGTAAAAACGTACCCGGCCACGTGGAGCTCGGTAAACCCAACTGATCAGTGGTTGCACAATAGGTGCCATACCCGGCCGACTATAGCGCGGCTCGGTAGAGTAAAGTAGATACATATATAATGCATGCTGGACTCATGGAGTCACGTTCTAAACCTTTTGGAGAGACATAAGGTCATTGCACCATCGANCGTCATTATGACAAGCTCCGCGAAGCGGCTTCTCAGCCATCCGCCAACGTCCCGCCGTCAGAATAATCGCAACGGCCTGCAAACGCTGAAAGAATGCGCCGTACGCCTTCAAAATTCTGGACGTGACCAAATACGTACCCGGCGCATACTCATTTTCCACGGCCACCCCCAATATATGAAAGGCTACGGCCATCGCCATTATATGAAAGGCTACGGCCACCTCCAATATATGAAAGGCTACGGCCATCGCCATTATATGAAAGGCTACGGCCACCTCCAATATATGAAAGGCTACGGCCATCTCCAACGTGTAAACGACTAAGGCCGTCGCCGTCAATAAGTCGACCCCCTTATTCGAGTTTTTTCAAATCACAATCGATGAAATCCGCTCATCGAGCTCGGCCGAAACACGACCTCAATAAGCGGAGGGACTAACTGTATGGGTCAGAATCTGACCTCACGGTAATTAACGGAGTTAATCTCCTCTTGAGCTAATCCATAATTAATAAGTGGTACGGCCACTTATTTATAAGAGGATTCGACTCTTGTCCGATTGAATCTACGAGGGCACGACCCATTCATTCCCCCACGGGGACTGTCACGACCCAAACCGAAGGGCCGCGACGGGCACCCGGTGCCTTACTCAACCGAGTACCAACGTAACATATCTTTCTCGATGTAGGTATCATTGTATTACGGATAAAATAGAATTTAGAAGTTTGAATTCTTACAACTGAGCTCTACCACACGATCTAGAGTAAAAAGAAAGAGTGACAGTCCTAAATGCCCTGTAGCCTCCTGCTTATAAGTGTGGTGCACAACACACCCATAAACAAGACTCTACTAGACACGGCTTGTAGACTCCCTAGGACAGAACTGCTCTGATACCACTTTGTCACGACCCAAAACCGAAGGGCCGCGACGGGCACCCGGTGCCTTACTCAACCGAGTACCAACGTAACATATCTTTCTTATCATACTATCATGGGTAAATGAGCTAGAAAATCCTTTATGAGATAACAAGAATAAAACATAAGGGAATACTTAATGTATGATGACCCAACATGATATACAAACTTATACATGTGACATACGGGCCTATAAGGCCGACATGACCATTTGTAAACTCAAAACATAGGCCGACAAGGCCATACAAGTATCCATACACCTGACATCTGTCTACAAGCCTCTAAGAGTACATAAAATCATAAAGGTCGGGACAGGGCCCCGCCATACCAATCAATACATATCCAAAGCATACTGACCAAATAGGCAACTCCGGAGCAAGTGGAGTACACCAACACCTTCGCTGAGCTGATAGCCTACTAGGAGGAATGTCAACCTGTCTATCGGGACCTGCGGGCATGAAACGCAGCGTCCCCAGGCAAAAGGGACGTCAGTACGAATAAAGTACCGAGTATGTAAGGCAGGAAAGCATAAATAAGAACAGTAATGTAAGGAAAGATAGAGGAGATACAACCTGTAACATCTGAGTGCCTCTGGGGGCTACTGACATGAAATGCATAATACATATATGTACATAAACTTTTAAAAA
>NW_017672333.1:90704-95511 GCF_001879085.1 Nicotiana attenuata
CATATTATAAATGGAACTTGTGATGACCTTTTCCAACTTTTGTTCCACAACTCGCTTGACTTCAAAACATAACACCAACTATCGTACGACTAAAATAACTCATAATATAATCTCCTTATAATGTTAATAACCCTAGTATCACCCCAAAAGTACATGGTAAAATATTCCAACTTGTCGACTTTCGACGAAACTTATTTTCTTCAATTCGTTTAGCTTCTAAGCCTTCAAACCCTCTTGCTACTTGGTACTAATGATCTTAAATATTTGTAACCTCCACGTTAACATGATGAACTAACTTTGTAAGCTTTTAAAAGATGATTCCCTTTCTGAGCTTACATTAATTGACTTATGATGTACTCTTGCGTATGAAAACACGGGGTGTAACATCATTCCCCCCTTTGGAACATTCGTCCTCGAATGTTGATTAATGCGCTTATCAGTCTCATAACCTGTAGCTCTTAAGAATTCTTTAATATTGTCCTTGACATCTAGGAAACTGTTCTGTAAATAAATTCAAAGGCCAGGGTATTTCCACCTTTAGGCTTCTTTCTCATACCACGACATGTGGTCGGAATTTTTCCAACATCGTAACATTTGCTACCTTATGTCATGCAGTATGTACGACTGTGTCATTGTATGAGTGCCTAGCGACTCGTCTTCCCTTTTTCCTCCATATTTTAGCCAATCTCTAAGCCTCACTTTATGAACATATACAGAATTATGACAAGCTGTCCCTCTAGGCATCTATAGGTGTACTGATGTCTTTCGCTTGGTACTTTATCGAACTTAAGACTATTGCTATCTCTTGTTTCATAGTCTTGTATATCTATCCTTATGGATTTACTACATCTAGGTAGGTTATACTATACCATAAAACTTACTTCGGTTTATTATTACCGAGGTTTGCTACCCAACTCCAGGTTACTCTTTCGCTGCTTATCCTATATGTATAAATCTAAGTCCTTTAGTGCTTCCTCATTATTATTCATCTTAAGAATAACAAACAAATCTCATCTTGTACTTTGGAACTTGTACCCATCTATTGTTTATTCACCTTAATGTTGAAATATAATCTATCACTGATAACTTGTAACCTCTTACGTAATACACTATCACTAGGGCTCACATCTTATCGAGGAACATCTGAAGTGATTTTCCTGATCCACCTAGGGATAATACTATACTTCAATAACCATATTTCATTGCATCCCAATGCGATTCATTTTATGGGGGTATTCTAATCCCATGCAATTAATAAAATCCCTTTCTCGTTAAATCATTACTCAATCAAAGGCCTAAGCGTCATCCTCTTATCAATCACAATTACACCCTTATTCTACTGCCAGGGCAGCATTCCATCTGCACCTAGTCTTAGACTCCTTTGTGTTCATTCAGGCTGTACCGAGCTCTTTATTACATATGGAAATCATCAGCTCCCTTGTTTTGATGGGTTTAATCCCAAGGACATACATATTCTCGTCACCTTCTCACTCACCTTTTCACATCTTTACTCCTATCTACCTAAAACCTTGTTTCTCTACAATACTTTACTTTAGGACCTACACCGATCTATTTATATTACTCGCAACCTTCCTTAAACTTGCTACCACCATAAATTTCCTTTCGTGCCTTCTCAGTTGTCCTTAAATGTAAGCAATTACTTTTGCTGGTCGTCCTATCACTTGTTGCATAATGGGAGTTCGCTCGTCTCTCTCAAGGAAATGTCACAAGTCAGGCTCTAAGTACCATATGCTTGACCCTCATGTAAGTATCCACTAATGCGAGCGTCATCCAACTCAAGATCATATAGGGCTTTTGTGGAGTCAATGTAAAGGCTTTTGGGTAAGGGTAGGATATGTTTTTGTTCGAGTGGGTTCAACCTTCCCTTAAGCATTTCTTTTGATTCATTTGGCACAATTCACTTGACTCTTTGAGTCATTTCACCTCTTCCAAGGGGTTAGAGAGACACATTGTCACTCTTTCTTATGCAATTTACAACATTTCTCCATTTTCTACTTTTTTTTTCCACACCTTTTTCACTTTTGTTTTTTTTCTTGAATCCCTTTTTATTCTTTTTCGCATTGGGCTTTCTTTTTGTCTTTTTCTTTTCTTTCTTTTTCATTACCTTCCTTTTCTTTTGCTTTTGTACCTTTTACCCCTTTGTTTCCTTTCTTGTCTCTCCCCTCAAACTTAGATTTTGCCACTACTCAAGGGAAGATGTGGGGTGCCAAGAGAGGGTAGGATTTAGAATGGGTATAGGCTTGTAGCATTGGTTCTTGAAAGAAGAAGGTTTAAGGCTCAAAAGGGGTTAGCTAGGGATTATCTTATTGGTAGGCTATGGAGTTGTTCAACTTATCATTTGGATCAAGGAGAGCCTATAATCACTTTTCAAGTCGAATTTCACTCAAAATTTTGCCTCAACAAACGTTTAGGGCAAGTTCTAGACCATTGGCTCGGGACTTGGACTCATAATTCAATTTTTCACCGCACACACTCAAGGATTGCTAAAGACGTAGATTCGAGGGCCCACAACAACCTTGGATACGATTGAGCATACAATAGTCCCGAAAGACCACATGATGTTTGTTTGGTCAACACAAGAGTCTCAAGGTCACTACTTTCACCATCCTAAACACAACCACTTGTCTTTGACCATGGGATCAAAGGCAAATGTGTGAGGCCCAAGTGAAGCTATGCTTGAAGTACCCTTAACTAAAAAAAACTACTAAAAACAAAATAAAAATCAAATACGGACTCCAACCCTTAAGAAGTTTGTCACGCCATCCATCATCGGGAAGAGCCACCCGGTTCACACAAACTCCACCCTTGGAAAGAACCGTGGCATTAAGAAAACCAAGGGCTTATTGAAAGCGCCAAAAACAAGATAAAAAGGCTGCGAGCCTATCTACTAAGCTAAAAGTGAAAATGAAAAATTTGTACGAAAATAGAAAACAGAATGAATATTTACAATAGGGGATTAGAATATACAACGGGGGATGAATATATACAAAAGTGTAACTTTATATACAGACCAAAGAGAGAATAAAAAGTACGATAAAAGTAGCTAAATGTAAAGTTATATACAGACCAAAATAGAAAATCACAGAAACATAAACTAAGTCAAATATATACAGTCATCCAGATAAAACAAAAAGGTAGGCCGCACCCCCACGAATAAAAGCTGGCATTGTCCCCAATGCCAACTATCAAAATAAGCATCAAAAAGTCACAAGAAAGGATATAGGGGCTCCCTAAGCCTGTTCCGTTTGCATGGGATCATCAGTGGTCCCCAAGTCCTCTGTATGTGCAGGAACCTCAGACTGTTTCTCGATCTCCTGCTGCTTAGTTGCTGGGACTGGGACCTGTTCCTGGACTGGGTGGATGTCAGGTGCATCATGTGGCAAACTGGAGAGACCTCCTGCGTTTCTGCCAACTGGATGACAGCATCGTCTGCACTAGGGAGCTTCCTCTTCTTCCTTGGCTGCCTGGGTGCCTGCTCCTGTTGTGGCTCTGCTACTGGTGTTGCTGCTGGGTCTGGGTACCCAAATAGCAAGTCTATAGGCATCTGGTCTGCCCAATAGCTTGCCATGTGACTCCACTGCTGTAGACAAAGTAGCCTGTGTCTTCATAATCTTTTCCTGGTTCTCCAGGAGCTTCTTCAAAGTGTCCTCAATGGACTGAGGAATCTGAGCTGGCTGAGGTGCTGACTGGGTCTCAATGGTGGAAGACAATGTAGACAACTTGGATGTCGCAGCTGACATCCGGTTGTTCAAACTGGCCAATCTCTGGCTCAACTGATGGGCAGTGATGGGATACTTCCGGGAAGATGGGATTCCCGGGTCAACTAAAGTACTGGGACCAGCAGTAGAGGAAGGTCCTGGAGGCAAGTCCTCAACTGTAGTAGCAGCAGGCATGGTGGAAGGCTCAGTAGAAGGCTCTACCGCAACTGGTTCCTCAGACTGGCCAGTTGGGGCAGAGGCAGGTGGCTTGTAGTTTTTGTCTTTAGGGTTGTCTGGGCCCTTCATACTGAACCAGGTGAATGGAGCCACTCGCCTGACCTTGATATCACATGGTTTCTTCTCCACTTCCATGTCCCTGAAGTACATGGTGAGGGTATTAGGAAAAGGGTAGTTTCGATCATGCTCTTGCCCCACAGCAGTAATCACACGGGACATCACATTGCCCACGTTGATAGGGTATCCGGCCATAATAGATGCAACAAGAACAGCCCGGGTGAGTGGAATAGTCTGATCGTGGGTGGAGGGGTCAAGCCGACTGCACACAAAAGACAACCAACCCTGAGCCTCAAAGTTGAAAGTCTTCCGATAGATTTTTGTTCCTGCTCGCACCCACTCTGGAACAGTACCCGGGATTTCCAGGTATGAGACTAACCACGGACGAACTTCTTCACCTATTGCCAACTTTTCATTATACAGGGTCTCATCCTCGTCATCGAACCCTAAATATTCATTGAGTGCCTGCCCAGTAAAGATCACCTTTTTGTTCCGCACTTTGGTTACTTTGGTGCCCTTCAAGATGTGGGCCACATTGCTGTAGAACTCCTTGATCATGTGCTCATTTGCCTTTACACAGTGACTCCGAAAGTGCTCCCAATTCGCTCCAGTGTGAAATTGTCTATGCACATTGGGAAGTAGAGGTAGAAGGTCTCGCTCAATAAAACTCCTTTCAAGGATCAACTTTCGTTTAGGCCACCATACCCTGAACTTGTGGAATGCTAACTGACTGACGAATCTATCCTCCCAAGCTGCGGGATCTCTAGTCCGGTCAACACCCCCAACCTGAGGTA
>NW_017672333.1:95805-143670 GCF_001879085.1 Nicotiana attenuata
TGTGTTCTGAAGATAACAGATGACCTAAAAATGGTAAAATGTCCTATTTATACTAGGCTAGAAAAACTGGACAAAAATACCCCTGCGGGGTCAGTGCGGGCCGCGCAAAATGGACCGCGGCCGCACAAGGCTCTTTGAAATTCAAAATTTAGCTCTCTGAAGTTGGACTCCGCGAACCGCGTAGAATGAACTGCGGCCGCGGAGGGAGTTGGCGCGGTTCGCACAATATCGACCGCGGACCGCATGGCATTGTCTTTGCAAAATTGTAGTCCTCTTGAGTAACTGGCCAGTGCGGGCCACACAAAATGGACGTGCGGCCGCACAGGGGCTATCGCGGACCGCACAATATTGACCGCGGTCCGCACAAGTCAAAGGCCCTCCTAAACATGCTCTCTGAATCTACCCACCGCGGACCGCACAAAGTGGTATGGGGGCCGCGGTGGGTCAGCGCGGACCGCACAAAGTGCAATGCGGCCGCGCTAGCACAGGTCATTTCTCAGAACTTAAGCACCGCGGAAGGTGCTGACTTAGGGCACTGAGTTAGGGTTTAAGTTTTTTTGTTGCAATATTGTTCAAATCATCACCTACTATGTCCCTACTCAATTTTTCCAGTCATTATGCACACCAATCACACAAAAACCAGTATTTAAAACTAACCTAAGCTAATCAAATAGAGAAAAATGAGAAAAAGAAGAAGCTATGGGCTACTGATCATGAAAATAAAAGGAATTATAAAATGAAACAAAGAAAAATGGATGAAATGTTACCGGATATTGATAAGGAGTGAAGACACACAGTACAAGTATGCTATTACGCAGATGAACAGTGTATTTTTAGTCTCCGAGAGCTTAGGGTTCGAAAAGGGTAAAAGGAGACCCTTGAGGTCTATTATAGAAAAAGCAGTGGGACCCAGCCTTACCTACCAGCGCGGCTGCAAAAAATGGACCGCGGACCACGCTGGGTTTGTTTCATTGAAGCTTGAGAAGGCAACCTCCGCGGTCCGCACAAAAGTGACCGCGGCCACGGAGGTCCACCGCGGTCCACACAAAATGGAATGCGGCCGCGGTGGCAAACTTTAGAGAGTCATCATTTCTTGCTCACCCCAGTGCGGACCGCACAAAATGGCCGTGTGGCCGCACTGGAAACTTCAGAGACCTGACATTTTTTTCCAACATGTTTTGCACTGCATCAACACAATCCCTGCAACATCTCACAACCAATTAGTCCAAAAATCAAACCTAAACTACAAAGAAAATCAAAGAAAAGAGAAAGAAAAAGACATGGGTTGCCTCCCAAGAAGCGCCTGATTTAACATCGCGGCACGACGCATGTTACCATCACATCACTTTCAAATCAAGAAGCGCCACCACGTAGCTCTCATCAAGCTCTCCAAGAAGCAGTAACAGGCACGCCCAGCAAGTTGGGTTAGCATCCGATCAATGAATGGCAAGGGATAAAGATCCTTGCGGGGCACTCTGTTCAATTTCCCATAGTTTATGCACCCTTGCCAACCTGTGACTGTTCTTTTTGGAATCAACACATTAAGAGGATATGTCACCATTGTATGCACTGCTTCATTTAAACTTCTTTGATGCTCCAAGGAAGGCATTGCATCATCCTCCAAGAGAATTTTGGGCTTAAAGATTGTGTGGCTGAGGTGTGGAAGAAGTGGTTGTATTACCAACACCGGTGGTTCCTCAATTGTTGGCTTTGTTGGTGGAGTTTCCCAGGTTGCAAAAGTTTCCAGGTTTTCAAGATCCAAAGACAATTCACTGGGTTCACAAGATTCCATAACATGTAGAGCATTGACACACTCCACTCTGCTTGCAGCATCATTGACATCAAGATTCAAGAGCACGGCCTCAAGAGGATCCTCCACGTTGATCATAGAACTTGTGTCATCCACAATAACAGCTGTGACAATGTCCACAAATGAACACACCTCCGTGCTATTGGGTTGTCTCATTGATTTGCAAACATGGAATACCACCTTCTCATCTCCCACTCGGAATGTCAACTCACCCGCTTCAACATCAACCAAGGCCTTCCCTGTTGCTAGGAAAGGTCTCCCAAGAATAATCGGGACTTCAAAGTCCACTTCACAATCCAATATGACAAAGTCGGCCGGCAATATGAATTTGTCCACTCGGACAAGTACGTCATCAATTATACCCAAGGGCCGCTTCATCGACCGGTCCGCCATTTGAAGTCTCATTGAGGTTGGCCTAGGTTGCCCAATTCCCAAAGTCTTGAAGACTGAATAAGGCATCAAATTAATGCTGGCCCCCAAGTCACAAAGAGCCTTAGCAAACTCCGCACTACCGATAGTCCAAGGGATAGTAAAAGCTCCAGGGTCTTCAAGTTTCGGGGCCATAGAATGCACTATCGCACTGAATTGGTGAGTCATCTTTATTGTTTCACAATCCATGGACCTTTTCTTTGTGACCAAATCCTTCATGAACTTTGCATAGCCAGGCATTTGTTCAAGTGCCTCCACCAAAGGCACATTGATTGTAAGGCTTTTCATCATATCTATGAATTTTTTGAACTGATTGATCACTCTTGTGCTTTGCTAACCGTTGAGGATACAGTGGAGGTGGTCTAGGCAAAGGTGCCTTGGCTTTGGGCACCACCGGCTCGGGCATATCAATCACGTGTTCCCTAGACGGGCTCACGGCATCTTGTGTTTCCACCTCAGCCTCATCAATATCTATTCTAACCTCATTGTTCACATTTGGTTCAACCACATCTTCAACTATCAAAGGAACATCATTTTCTTGGAACCCAACATATCATCCACAACTTGATTTTCTTTCGAGGCATGCACATCACCACCTCTCCCACTTCTTGTTGTAACTGCCATCACATGATTGTTACCTCCCTTCGGGTTCACTACCGTATCACTTGGTAGAGCACCCTTAGGTTGAGTATTCAACGATTGAGAGATTTGGCCTATTTGCACCCCCAAATTTCGAATAGAGGTATTGTGGGAAGCCAATTGAGCATCGGAATCTTGGTTCTTCTTCATCATTTGTTCGAACATCATTTCTATTCTTCCCATATCACTACCCGAAGAACTAGACCCTTGAGATTGAAACGGAGGCGGGTTGTTCGGTTGTTGATACATCGGGGGCCTTTGAAAACCTTGCCCCCGGTTGCCTTGATTTTCGTTGTTATTCCACCCGCCTTGACCGTTGTTGCTATTCCAATTATTATTGTTCCCGTTCCAATTGCCTTGATTGTTACCTTGGTTACCCCAATTGTTGTTGTGATTGTTGTTGTTCCAATTGCCGCCGCCTTGTTGTTTGTTGTTGTTATTCCAATTACCGCCGCCTTGTTGATTGCCCCAATTTCCTTGGGGGCGCCACTGTTGATTCCCTTGATTTCCTCTATTCCCTTGGTAGTTATTGACATATTGGCATTCCTCGCTTTGATCATCATAGCACTCATTCGAATAACCACCACCATCATTGTTGTTGTCAAATTGCTCACAATTACCTTGAGGTTGTTGTTGCCCTCTTTGCCTCCTTTTTAACATAGAAACACCTTCCATTGTGTTGACTTGGCGCGGGCTTTGGACTTGTTGCAATTGCGCCTTCGCCAATTGATTCATAGTTGTTGTAAGCTCGGCAATAGCTTGGCCATGATCATTCAATTCCTTGTACAAATGGATGACCGTGGGGTCACCTTGGGGTACATTTGCTCGGCTTTGCCATGCCGAAGAGGTGTCGGCCATTTCATCAAGTACATCGCATGCCTCTTGGTAAGAAAGTTTCATAAAATTCCCTCCGGATTGGTTCACAATGCATTGATTCGTGGTGTTGATGCCCCGATAAAAAGTTTGTTATATCATCGCCTCGGTCATGTCGTTATTAGGGCACTCCTTCACCATTGTTCTATATCTTTCCCATATCTCGTGCAAAGGATCCGTTGGCATTTGCTTGAAAGCTAGAATTTCATCCTGAAGAGTCGCCATATGACTTGAAGAAAAGAACTTGGCAATAAATTTGTCCGCCAATTCATCCCATGTGGTGATAGAATGATTAGGGAGCCTTTCTAACCAATCCAACGCTTTACCCCGAAGAGAGAACGGGAAAAGCCTCAATCTCAACGCATCCTCGGACACGTTTTTTTGCTTGCTACCCCAGCATGTATCTACGAACCCCTTCAAGTGCTTGTAGGCATTTTGATCGGAGGCGCCCGTAAAATACCCTCGTTGCTCGAGCAAGGTCAACATGACATTTGTGATTTGAAAATTCCCCGCCCGGATTCGGGGAGGAATAATGGCACTCGCATATCCTTGATTCGGTAGCACCTGAGGAACCGCTCTTGGAAGTGGCGGAGGAGGGTCTGGAACGCTGTCATTAGCATTGGCCTGGCGGCCTCTTCGTGGTGCTGGAGGTACAAGATGCACCTCATCATCTCCAATATCCTCAACCTCCTCCCCCACAAGCACATTTCCAAGAGGGTCGTTTGCATTTAAAGCCATAGTACCTGAGTAATTGACACAAACAAAGTTAGTAAACAAGAAGGAAAGAGAAGCAAAACACAAAACTAACCAAACAGATAGTCAACATCGTAAGCTCCCCGGCAACGGCGCCAAAAAGTGATCGCTGCCAACTCGACGCTACACCAAGGTAGGAAGAGCGGGTCGCAATAGCTTTTACCCGAATAGTGGTCGGGATCGATTTCCACAGGGAGCTAGTAGTGGAGTTGGATTTTCTGTCTAGTCTAGAGATGTGTTTGTGCTCCTAATGTCACTTCAAACATTCTTGGGTTTTTGATTTTATAACTACTATGATAAAACTAATGATTAACGCTAAATTGTGCTACTAGAATATTGCAAAGTTGTATCTAATGGGAAGAAAGGTACTAGGGTCGTGGCATTACCTAGGTGGCTAATTGACGGATAGATGTTACTAAGGATAGATTGACATATTTGGGGTTTATGCTATAACCGTTGCACAATTGTACCCACTCTCACACCTCTCAGTAGAGAGTGTGATTTTGCCCAATTGACTCTCTCGAGACCAATTGGGTAGGCCAATAAGATCAAGCAACTAGAGTTCAAGTAGGGTGACTACTCTCTCGAGATTTAGCCCGTTAATTGGGACTATCATTTCTCATGAGTCCATCCCAATTCCTTGTTGGGTCAATTTTGGGGTCATAAACTCTCTTTCTCAAGAAGAGTCAAACCCACAAAGCTTGAATCAGTGTTTGCAACCACCAATTCTTAAATAAAAACATAAAATCAACCCAAATAGCAAACACCCATAATCAATCTAACCGTAGATGGCAACACCCATCAATTACCCACACTAGGGTTGAGTCACAACCCTAGCTAATGGGTTTAGCTACTCATGCTTGAAAGAGAAAATGAAAAAATAGATGAAGAACTAAGCATATTAATTGATTACTAAGAAGAAACTACAATAATCTATCGTTAAAGAAGAGCAAAAGTGCCGAAAATGGCTACAAAAGTAAGTCTCATGAGCGCAGCTAAGTCTGGAATATAAAAACTTTACTAAAAATGGTAAAATATTCTATTTATACTAGCCTGGAAAAACTGGAATAAAATACCCCTGCGGGGTCAGTGCGGGCCGCGCAAAATGGACCGCGGCCGCACTGGCTCTTTGACCTCTCATTTCTACTTCTCTGAAGTTGGGGACCGCGGACCGCGTGGAAGTGCGCCGCGGCCGCGTTGGAAGTTGGCGCGGCCGGAAAAAGACGGCGCGGACCGCAGTGCTTGGAATTGGCAAAATGTGAGCTCTCTGAATCTCTGCTCCGCGGACCGCACAAAAGTGTAGCGCGGCCGCGGAGCCTGACCGCGGACCGCGTGAATCGTACCGCGCTCGCGTTGCCTCCAGCTTGAGAATGCCAACTCTCTGAACCTCCTAGTGCGGCCGCATTCACCTTTGCGCGGTCCGCACTAGGTTCTCTTTTCCTCAATTTACTTAGTCTTTGGCACTTGAGCAGGTTTCACTCCTTTTTGAGCTGACCTTTGACATTCGTCGCTTTGTCGATCAAACCTGCAATCAAGCACAACTTGTGAGCATTTTGGGACTATTTTGTAGCAATTTATAACCAAAGCATAGGAAAGCAGGGGCATAAAACATGTTAAAATTCCGACTTATCAATCCCCGTAGAGTACAAAATTATACTAGTTACATAGGTATGGGGATGGGACGGCTGACTGACGCCCTAATTTGGGTTCAGAGTAGCCTGACAGGCCGTGTCAGCCCTAGCTGTGTGTCTTGGGAACCTTCCATTTCTCTAACTTATCATGATCAATGCTATTATGGGGTCGAGTATCATCGACCCTCGAGGAGAAAATTCGGCCACGGCCTCGAGCCTTCGAACCGGTTCCGCGGCCAACATTATCATTAGGTCGGGTGTCGACGAACCTCGAGGGAGGGAACTTCGACCATAGCGTCGCAGCCTCGAGGCCTCGAGGTGATCTTCAGAGTTGCTTCAATGACAAGAAATTGAACCCTTCGATTTTGCCGTATACAAGATAAATATCGCTGGTTGTGTTTTTGAATCAAGCTTTCAGTTTGAGTGTTTCGCGGGTAGTTGCATTGAAAGACGCATGTTGATACTTGCTTTTTAGTTGATCAATTTATCAACTATAGCAAACATGAATTATTCTTATTGTATTGGTAGAAGTGTCAGCATTGCATGTCTATTTGTGGTCAATTATTTTGAACTATGACTCGACAAGCTTTCAGTTGATGAAACGTAGATAAGACGGCCTTATTCTAGGGTTACTAGTACCACTATCTAATTTGAGCTATGACTCGTTGTTTAGTTATTAGAAGTATTACATGTTATGGGTGATAACAATGTATTGATGATGTAAAAAAAAATTCCATCATCAGTGTTGATCTACTTGTAGCTGAAGTTGTATATAATCATTCATGATTTGATTAGTGTAAAATTTATACTAATTCTATAAAAAGAAATTACACGTAAAAGAGAATTAATAATGAAAGTATCATTTGGAGCTAACCTTTCATGATCTGGTCACCTCATATGCAAATTCTCCATGTTTGTTTGTACAGAAAACACTTTGAAGTAATTGAGTATATTTCAAGAAAACCAACATCCTAACTATTTTGTTAAAAAACATCAGAAGAAAAGGATATTTTAATTTCCTAAGGCGGCATTTGATAGGCTTGGGGTTTGATTTATGTTTGGTTTTGGGAGAATCAGTTTTGACTTTTGCTTTTGAAATAATTTTCATATTTTGATTTGCTTTTATAAAAATTGGTTTGCACACCTATTGTGTGTGAAAATATCACTAAACCTAAACGGATTAATATGGGTGAATAAGGTAATTTAAAGCCAACTAGACTGAATTATTAAAAAGAATTGTTTAATCTTGTAACTGTGCTGCCAAGAAGAAGAGTCATTTTAGCTCCAACAAGAATTAAACTCCATTGTCTTGCATGATGTTCGCTTTTTTTTCCACTTTTTTGGTTGTTCAATTTTTGCGTGTTCTTTCTTGTCGAACTTTGCTGTAACATGTTCTTCAAATACTTGAAGATCAAAGAAAATGCTATAGATTCTTACTGTGAAAATCAAGTAAATGATGAGACATATGTCACCAAACTCAAGTAAGAACTTAGGTATATAAAATGGAGAAAAGGGCAAATAGAGAGCAGTTGGATATTTTTTACCGCAAAGACTATGTGTGTCATCATGAATTATTTGAATTTGAAAATCCTTTAGGTATCACTACAACATGAGTAAATTATTTGTGCATTACGTAAGTGTATTAACCTCAAACAAATGTGTTAAAAAGTAGAGTAAGGAATCAGCTCATTGGTCCAACTGAAGAAGTTGTAAAAGATTTGGGTAGCTCCTCGACACATTGGCAAGGAATTGGACCTTATGTCCATTTAATGTATTTAATTGGAGTAAACTAGACACAAAAGATGAGTTTTTCATTCAATTCAGGTAGCTTGGAGAAGTATAAGAATCAATTGAAGAAAGATCACTTTGAAGCATATCCGAATGACGAGCTTCGAATGGAGAATAGACCAGTAGATGTTTCGGAATCACACTTTAAGGATTTTCTTAACTATTGGAACTCCGATTCCTATAAGGTAAACTTGAGAGATGCAGAAAAGACTGTAACCAAAAATTGTCCTCTGTTTAAATGTTACTGTAGCAACACTACTTAAGACAAAGGGAGGAAAAAGGAAAGATAAATCAACTATATAACCTATCACTATTTACTCCTATCTATGAACCTACTATTCATGCATATGTACAGCTTTGAAATGTTGTTGATTAATATTCAAATAAATCTATTACCGTTGATTGAGTTTTTATGCAATCAAGTCTTCCTTACTCTTTTGATAAACCAAAAAGATTACTAGTATCTGAATTTTGAGCGTTCTTGGCTAGAAGTGAAGTCATAAGCTTTTGAATGAGTCCACAAGAATGTGCTAACAGTCTAGATAAATGTTTCATGAGATATTACTGATTTGGTCGCTAGACTTTTCTTTGATTTCTTTTCAACACCTATTGATGTGATTGATGACACACACATATATATATATATATATATATATATATATATATATATATATATATATATATATATATATATATATATATATATATATATATATATATATTATAATAAAAGCAGGAACCCTAAAACTAGAAAGTTAAATTACCTAAATGTCCTTCTCTAAATTAAACACCCAATTTAATAAATATAAAAAAAAGCAAACGCCTACTAACATCCCACCCCAACCTTCATACCTTTTACTTAACAGTCGCATCCCTTCAAATGCTATGTTATTGGCTTACTTGGTAACATTTGATTGACTGTGAGTATTACTATAATGCGTATTAACATTTGATTCTTGTATCTTCACATGCTTGACTTAGCAATTCTTTATAGGGAAGCACGGTATAATACGGCTTCATCTAATTATGTGTTAAAGGTTCTCTGCTCTGTTTTAAAGTACGTTTAGGCAAGTATGCATGTTGTGCAAGGTTGATCCCACTGCTTTGTCTTCCTGAAAATTTGAAACTTATTAGGATACTTGTTGCTTTTGTTAGGAGGAGGAGAAATAAATAAAAATAAAAAAATATATGACTTAAATATATCAAATATTTAGTTTGTATATCTAGGTACTCTAATGCTAACGCTTCATATTTAATTTGTTGCTCTTGGAGAATAGTTGCCACCTTTATTTTCCTTTTTGTCTCTTCAAGAAATCAAATTTCTCCATGACTGTTTTTCTCACTCTTCATCTAATTATATGTTAACAGTTGTCTGCTTTTGAATTGAATTATCACTGTTTAGTTTCTTTTTTTATATGACGGTAGGTTTTCTCCCTTTGTAATGATATGAGTCAGATACTGACATGAGTTTTATGATCAACCAGTTTATATATTTATGGTTTTTTCTACGATCATATTTCTTGAATGAATATTTTTGAGAATGACGATCTCGAATTTGTAGCTTAATTAGAGAAATTGTAAGATAGGTGATGGTCAAAATGGCCAAAGTTGGCGGCTTAAGCTTATTTGGTAGTGGCTATATTTCAGAAAAATTAGTCATTCCAGTTATATCAGCAGCTGATTTTGGGAGAATATTACTTGGTATGCGATTTTTCTAATGACAAATAATTGGATTCCTTAATTAAATAGTACGAATTATCCAATCTAAAAAAAAATAGTTGTTTCTGTTACAATTAATGAATATACATGTGTTATCATATGATAAGATTTGGGATAAAATTTTATGTTGTTTTTAATTTGTACATACAAATCGTGTGAAGATATAACGTCTTTTTGTCGGTGTTAATTTTGAATTATATAGCACGCGAGATAAATAACTTATGAAATTCCTGTACAAACTGTAAACTGTCATTCGTTATGAGTAAAGGATGGACTATTCCTTATAATCACAGGATGCGAATGAAATTGGTTTAGAATCCTGAACATATAGAAGAATCATAGATGAACTTTTTACTTTGTAAACTACTATTTTTATTGGTTAAATTTTTGTTATAATCTATTTCTTCTATATTTTCTAAACTATCAGTTTATAGCAAATTGACTATTCTAACGAGATTTTTTATGGCCACTTAGTGGGCTAAAATTCAGTTAAATTCTAATGAGATTTACTATTAAGTACTCTAGGCAACCCTTATTATATTTGTCAAACTTCTCTATAACAGTCTCGTTTGTTCCTACATTTTTTGGTTTCTATAGTGACGTGCTGTTATATAGAAGATACATTATAATACAACAAAAAAAATTGTTTCCAACGAAAATTTAGTCATTATAGTAAAGTGTTGCTGTAGAGGTTGACTGTTATAGAAAAGTTTTGACTGTATTTCCAAGTTAAAATACCAAATTTTACTTTTGATTTATATATTTCCCTTTCAACCTGCTCCCTTTGGTATGCCAATTATTTTATCCTGAGATCACCATGCGTGAAGTATCTAAATTCTATTCTATATTTATATGTATTCATATTACGTTTTTTTTTATAATAAAAGAACTACTGGTTAATTATGTTTAAACATTTGAGTGATAACCAAGAATTTTTACTGATTTATAATCTTAAGTACCATATTGGAGATAATCTGAAACATTAAGGTCTCTCATGTGACTTTCTCTTTCTAGATTACCATCGCTTTCATTTGAGAATTTTTATTCTTTTTCATGAAAATGTTCATTTGACATATTATACAAGTTAATGTGATAATTTTAAAATATATGTATGATCATACAATTATTACTTTGTGGGGGTGACGCTGAAAATGACAGTGAAATTCTCCAAACCTTGGCTTTTGGATTTTATAATACAATTGACCATTCACACAGAATTGTACTTTTTGCCATGTATAATTATTTACTCATATTTTATTTTGTTAATACTATTATTATTATAGAAATAGTGTATCTTATGACTCAATATACACGTGCAACGCACGTGGAGAGAGACTAGTATATATATATATATATATATATATATATCAATGGCGAATCAGTTTTTACCCGAACAACAAAGGAATGCATATTCACACTACTGTAAAAAGTCTAGTGTATTTTTCTGGTGGTTCATTTTTGTTCTTTCATCCTGAGCATCTGGTGGCAGCCATTCAGGCATATAATCATCACAATATAAACTCTTCTTGCCAGAGTTATCAAGCGAAATCAGTGGTGAACCAGAGGCAGAAATTTTTCTTGCCAGAGTTATTCAGCTAGGGGCATATTTTGACTAACAGATGATATTTACCTAGGAATACTCATGAAAACTGAGGATGCTACAAGTAGTTTAGACATATCTAGAATCCTACTAAATTCACAAGATTTTCATATTGAATTAAGAAGATCTTCAATATCTTTTTTACGATTTGTACATCTTTTATTAGTAGAAAATTAACTCCTAAATTTGATTTCCTTGTGTGGATGAAGTGAGTTCTGGAGCAACAGTACATGCTGCCAAATCTTGATTTATATTTTTATTGGTTTCGCCAAATCTATTGACTCATTTTATTTGCAGAAACAATCCAAACCCGACATTAAGAATCGAAAAAAGTTGAGGTATTCGCACACTGTTAGCAAAACAATTGTTGCTCTAATCCGCGAGGTTTGATGTTTTATCTTTTTTACACTATCTATATTAATGAACTAACTCAGTAGGACATAATCTATTTTTATCATTTTTTTTAAAATATGAACTTGTTAGCTTTACATGAAAAGTTTTCATATTTGTTTTTATGTAACCAGGCACAAAAGTAATGGGACCTGAGCATCCTGGTCGCGAAATATTATATGGACTTGGGTTTACCAAGACCGTCTTAAAAAGAAAAATGGGAGATTTTGGACCCTCTTTGAATGCTATGAGAGGATGCAACAAAAAATGAAGAAAATGAAAGAGAGGATGCAACAAAGACAACAGAAAAAATTCAATGCACAAAAGGATGCTATGGAACAAGAAATTACACTTAATGTCGTTGCACAACATCAACATTTGAATCCAGAATTACGAATTGATCCCAACATGCTAAATTTTAATGCTCCTTCACCTAGAGAACTTTCATCTGCACGACAAAATGCTATTCAATTCAGCCAATCAAGCGCCTGTCTACTGGTAGTATCAATCATGGTTAGTACTTCTTCTTCTTCCACAGCTCTTTTTATGTTCCTTCTGTTGCTTCTTCTACTACAGCTCTCTTTATGTTCCTTCTATTGCTTCTGCTGCCACATCATTCTTTCTCTGTTCACAATTCTTTTTCTTCTTGCTCTCTCACCCCCCCCCCCCTCTCGCTCTCTCTCTCTCTTTCGTGCAACTAAGTGTTCTCGCTTCTACTGGTTGTGCAGCTTTCAATCTAGGGGCTGGTTTAATTTTGGTTAAGTGGTGAATCTTTTATTAACCTCTGTTTATGTCTTCGTGTGTTGTTCAGATATTACAATCTTCTGCTTGACAATTATTTGTTGTTAGTCCATTCTTTTAGCCGATTAATAAATTAGCTTGGTTATTCTTGTCCTATTTTTCTGAACAAGTTGGTTGATAGTTGCATTCAGTTAGTTTCTTTGATAGGGATCCGTTAGTATATATCCATGTTTTAGGATTTAAATGATTGTTACATGGCAATATACGAGACACTACTATTTTCTTTCATGGAAAAAGCATATGGTAATTAGACGGATTGTGCGACTGATAATTGATAATGATCACTTGTTCCAATAAATGTTGTCTCGCAGTGTATAAACTGGGGTGAGACAATGTACCTCCTTAAACACGTAATAGGGATGTATGCATATTGGTCCTCACTTATTTTCCTTCGTCGGCATTCATAGAATAATATTTTTCACAAAAAGCAAAAATGAGATTGTTCTTTCTTGAAACAATTAGTGAAACACATGCATCTGGTTGATTTTTGTGATGTTTGTGAGCATGTGATTTTTTCCCTATACGAATTACTCCTATAAAATTCAAGACAATAGATTTTTTCCAATTATTTGCCATTTTATAAAATTTTGTAGGATTTTATTAATTGTTTGCATTTTTTGTGCACGTTTAATTTTTATTAAAATCATGAAAAATGTAAAAATAGCATGCATTGCATTTAGGTTTTGTTTTTACATTTTTAGGATTAATTAGTTAATTATTTATTCTATTAAAAAATGAGAATCACAAAAATGGCTCATTTTTACATTTTTACCTTTTAATTTTTAGATTATTGATTTTTCTCTTTTAATTTAGGATCAAGTAATTTTTATAATTTTTGTAATAAGATAATTAGTTTAATTTTACTGTTTAGATTAATTTAGGGTTTTAATTTAGGATTTTTAATTAAAGGAAAAGAAAAAAGAAAAGAAAAAGGAAAATAAAAAGAGAATTGGAAAGAAGGGGGGTTTTAATTTAAATTTGGGCTGTTATTAAACACCCCAATTGGCCCAAACATTCCACCAAACTAACTCAGGTCGGTGTCACACCTCCTTTTTACACACCCGAAGGTATATAAATGGAGTTTTTCCACTTTAAGTGACATTATTCGAAATGGGATTATTTATTCATTTTTATTCAGAGTCGCCACTTGGGATGGTTTGTTTTCTGGTGTCCCAAGTCACCGGTTTATTTTTAAAATCCCAAATCGAGGAAAATTCGACTTTCCTTTTGATGTCTGCGAACTAGAAATTCTGAATAAGGAATTCTGTTAACCCGAGGGAAGGTGTTAGGCACCCCCGGATTCCGTGGTTCTAGCACGGTCGCTTAAACTATCATAATTGGCCTATTATCTGATTTTAATACATGTTTTAGCCTATGGTATAATTTTAAATTATTAACCGCTTTTAATTAATTTTAGGAAGGTTCAACATTATCTAAAATATGTCTTTGAACCACGCCACATGAAATGCACCCGTGATTCATGACACATTTTATTTAACGTTGTTGAGATTTGGAGTTGGGTCACATGAAATGCACACCCGAGTTTAAGGAAGTTAATTTAAATTACGCGCCTAAAGCAACTACGCACTTTCAAATTTGCGAGGGCCATGGAAAATTCAACTAAATGGCCCGCCTCGATTTCTAAGGATTCAAAATTAATTAACTGAGGGCCATGCGTTTTGAGATTTTATTTGGCACAACACACCTCGATTCCAATTTTTTAAAGGGAACTCAAACTAAGCTTTGGAGGGCCATAACCAATCTTACTTAACATGGCACGCCCCAAATCTATTTAATGGAATCTAATTCATTAAGCATTAAGGGAATTGAAATTTTGTTCAAAGCTAGATAAAAGGGCTTGCGTTAAAAGAAAGAGGTTAAATTATTTAAACAAGTGGTTTGGGCCATCACAAGCAATTAACGGGAAGACCGGGTTCAACAAAGACAAAGCAGGTCCAAGTCCCATTTGCGAATGCCCTCAGACTTGGGCCCAAAATGAGCCCAATTATAATGAGAAAATGGACGCCCAAAGGCATAGAATCAGGCACTCGAGTCTGAGATTGAACTCTCATTAACTGGGCCAACATTAGGCCCAGGCCCAACTTTCAGAACCAAACCATTGTACAAAATCAATTAATTGCAAATCAACCAAGACTATATGAAACATGAAATGGAACTAACATTCTGCTTCTGAATTTCTAACTATTTAAGCATAAGTCAACTAGATAAACTTCTGAATTTTAACATTCATGCATCTTTGGGCCAAGCCCGCTATGAAAAATACAGCAACAACAAACAGACAAATTACTGGGCTTAAGAAGCAGGGCCAAATATCAATGGTCATGCCATTTTCCTTGCAAAGTGACATCAAAGTCCCAGGCCCAAGGAATTTAAACCTTGCAAAAGGCAAGGTGAAAGAGTAGGACTCAATGTCGAGTCCCTACCAACACAAAAGCTTTACATGCTATTAGCTCACCTTACACTAAAACAACATATTCTTATCCTCAATTGCACTGATAACCAAACTAAACAGATGTTCATGCTTGCATTCAAATTTTTAAGCTAATTTCACAACTGAACGTATGAAACATAAACTCATTTAAACTCTCTTTCACTATCAACAGTAACAGGATGCAGGGGATTAGTACATTATTCACTTGAATCTCAAAAGACATACTAAAATTCTTAACATCACAGATTCATTTAAACAACCTATTAGTAACAAGAGGAGAGCTGAAGTAACATGTGTGGTTTAGGATTAACACATAGAACACTTCATAAATGAGAGAATCAGAACCACACTTTTGAGTTTCACACAAATTCAAACATGAAATGAGTCTGCTATTACATATCTAGGACATTTAAGAAGCAAATAGGGGAAATAGACAAAACTGGATAACTTAAATTAACACATGGAAAATGATCTTCAAAAATAAACAAACTTATTACATTTCAACAGACTCCCTATTTTCCATACATAATAACCACATTCATAGCTTCATTGGCCACTCAATAGTTTAAGGAAATACCTGGAAATAAAAGGGAAACAAAGAAGTGAAGAATCAGCAATAAGCAGCAGCAGAAACCAACTTAGAACCAGCAATGAAACAGTGCCAAGGTCAGTAAATCAAGCTTCAGATTCTCGAACCAATTCCCATATTCAAAATCCCAAATGCATGATTTTTACTAAACCTTTAAAATTCTAACTTATCACAAGGGAATCAGAACTCAAAATCAAGCAGAAATCCGAACTATTTTCAGCACTTTTTCTTAAAAGAAAGAACTCAGCCGTTTCAGTTTTTCAGAATTTTTAATCTCTAAAATCTCTCCCTTGTGAATGAAGAAAGAGTGCCTTTATAGGCAAGCCTAAGGGCAGCATAAAATAATTTTAGTTTTGCACTTAAAACCTTTTGTGAATTTTCATTTTTGCTCTCATGTCCTTAGTTTAAAAATCAGGTTTTCACATAAGTCTCAATTCCAGCTTCTAGGAAGCTTCCTAAGTTGGTTACAAGAGATTCCTTCACCTAGAATTCCTAGAATACCCCTTAAACCCCTAAAAATTATCTCATTGAACCCAAACGGGTCAGTGTTAACCCAGCGTCCAAATTCTAAAATTGGGTTGGGCAAAACCTAATTGAATCTCTTTTGGGCTTTTGATTTCAGAAAACCAGTTCAAATCAGCAATTTATGACAAGCAGAAGAAAACACTTAAACAATTTCCAAAACCAAAAACCTAAACTAAGTGACTGACTAATTAAAACAAATAGGCAGGGAATCAAAATGACCTAATTAAATTAAACTATGCGACTAAAACTGTCACGACCCAAAAATCCCTCCGAAGGAGTTGTGATGGCACCTAGTCTCTAAACTAGGTAAGCCTAACATTTACTGAAATAACATTGATATTTATTAACTTCAAATGAAATTTCTCTAAGCAACTTACAATTCCCAAAATCGGTAGTACAAGTCATAAGCTCTATAGAGTTTTTCGCTACCATTTCTAAACACAACCGTAAGGAAATAAGTACAGTAGTTAGAATATAAAATAAGAAGGTGACTCCGAAGCCTGCGAACGCAGCAACATGGCTACCTTGAGTCTCCTCGTCAAGAATCCGCGCAGCTACTAGCGACAATACCTGGATCTGCACAAAAGAGTGCAGAGTGTAGTATCAGCACAACCGACCCCATGTGCTGGTAAGTGCCTAGCCTAACCTCGGCGAAGTAGTGACGAGGCTAGGACCAGAGTATCAAATAAACCTGTGCAATATAGCGTACAAAATAATAGGAAGCAGATAATAATGGTGTCAACAATGATCAACCAATGATATAAATAGCAGGCAACAAGAACATCATAAATATTTCTCAACACATAAGAAATACAAGTGCAATCAATTAATCAAGTCCTTCAAATATAAATCTTTCACCTATAAACCATTCAAGTAATAATCACTAAGTCAATATGCTTTTCAATAAATATATTTCGAATATATTTCCTTTCGAGTAAAGGTCACCTTGTGATGCTTCATTTCAAAATCATAAATAATATAGGTCTCAGCCCACTTTCACATTTTCACGGCACCTAGTGCCCTTATTTATATCACAATCGCACGGACAACTCACGTGCCATTAAATAAAACCATAATATTTTTCCCCGGCACCTTGTGCCCACATATTTTTTTCTCACATTGCATAACAATATTCTTATATTACTCAGTTCATTGTTTCCATACCCAATACAATTAAGAATATATTCAAGGAGCCTCATTCACTTAACATAAAGTAGAGTACTGCTTCCAACTCAATTAGGAAATCAACAAGAAAAGTTGAAGTTATTTTTAGAAATCATTTGAGTTAAAAATGTAACAATTGTTGAAATTGAAGCATTGAAATATATATATAAATAAGGCAAGGTATTGTAAACAATATGGGTTCCAATATAAGGGATCACGGCCGTAAAGGAATCTAAACCATTAAGACACTTGAATTGATAACAACAGTTACAACGGAGACAAAATAATCACGGAAGGAGTACAGCTCAGCATAGAGATAACAACCGGGGATCTCCCAGGATACCGTCCTGTAGTCCCCAAATATAAATATCCAGTGGATCTCCCGGGTGCAGTCCCGTAGTCCAACTCATAAATGCCCGGGGATCTACCGGAATCCCAATCCGTAGTCCCAAATGTAAATACCCAGTACTGGGGGAATCTACCGGGTGCATTCCCGTAGTTCCATATAACTGTGCAGGGGGATCTCCCGGGAATCTAACCCGTAGTCCCAAATATAAATGTGCAGGGGGATCTCCCGGGAATCTAACCCGTAGTCCCAAATGTAAATATGCAGGGGGATCTCCCGGGAATCTAACCCGTAGTCCCAAATATAAATGTGCAGGGGGATCTCCCGGGAATCTAACCCGTAGTCCCAAATATAAACAGACCGCAACAACACGAAGAATATTCAAAACCATCCAACAACCCAATCACAAGGAAATTCTACACCAAGAGTATGAATGCACGGCAAAAAGAGAATCACAGGAAAAGCCAAGAAGCGCAATAACTTTAGCAAAACACCAAGACATAACAGGCACGTGATAACTACACCGACAACCACAACAATTTGGAACACCTAGCATATTTACACGGGGTCATAGAGGAATTCACAATTTAGAGATAACAAAACGATAAGAAGTAACAATAAACGACTTCAAATTAAAACAAATAAGGCCAAGTAACAGGTAAGAATTAGAGGAAGGCTAACAACATTGTGTGGAGCAAATAGAGGTAAATTATGCAATTAGGTAACTCAATCACAACTTGAGCCAATGCTCTGCAATGTTCAACAATTCTATTCTCAATTTGAGCCAATGCTCTATAACGTTCAACAACTCAATTCTCAATTTGAGCCAATGCTCTACAATGTTCAACTAACAATAATACTTCCACAAGTCATATTCCTCAATAGAAATTATCATATAGAGCATATACAATACGAAACGGGATCACATTAATCAAAGTATAAGACTCACGGGCATGCTGACACCAACGTATGGATACTCGTCACCATGCCTATACGTCGTACTCAACAAATAACACATAACAAATAGGACACAACTCCTAATCCCTCAAGCTAAGGTTAGACCTAACACTTACCTCGCTTTGCTACCAATTCAAAATTCCAGCAAGCCTTTGCCTCGCGAATTCGTCCGAAGCTTCAAATCTAGTCATAATAATTCGATATAGTCAACGAAAATTATAGAATCAATTTCATAGGAAGCTACTACATTTTTTTCGATAAAATCCGAAATTTAAGTAAAACTTCGCTCGTGGGGCCCACGTCATGAATCCCGGAAGAACTTACGAAATCCGAATACTCGTTCCGATACGAGTTCAACCATGCAAAAATTATTGAATTACGACATCGGATTGCCTTTCAAATCCTCAATTAAAGTTTTGAAGATTTCTACCTTTTTTTTTTAAACCCAATCTTTACCTATTTGAACTCAACAATCTTCCCATAACCTTATTGTTACAAGCATGTATAACTAATACTCAAACATCCATGAATCATCTTACTAATTACCCATTTCTAGTTAGATTTCGAAATTTAAGAATTGGGAAAAAAGAAATTCTTACCTCTTTGATGAAGAACTTGAGGGATTTCAAGGTTTGGACAAGATTTTGATGAACCAAAACACTTATGCTTCTTTCTCTCTCTAAAAATGCTCTCCCCTCTCTCTAAAACACCAGAAAATACCCAAAAATATGAACCGTAAACGAGTTAAATGAAATAGGGGTCGGGTCAGAAAAACCTGTTTTTGTACAGCCACGTCGCGTTGGGCGCCGCATTGGACGGCATGGTAATGAAAATGTGTTTAGAAACGAAACTGAAGGTGCTCTGATAATTTACACAGCCACGCCGCATGGGGCGGCGCATCGTGCGGCGTGGTAGTGTAAAATTCTCCGCTGCTTTTGGTAATTTGGTCATAACTTCTGGTAAGAGTGTCCAAACGACGAACGGTTTGAAGCGTTAGAAACTAGACTTGAAGATCTTTCATTTGATAGGCGGTTCAACACATAAAACCTTATACATATTTATATATGATTGTCCAAAGTAGGGTCTTGTGCGCATTCTCTTAAAATTTTAGTCTATTATGAAATTTACCAACTTGGCTTAGTCTTAGGACTTTCCTTAGACCCCGTATCACTTATAGTATGTTTCGTACGCTTGCTATCATATCCAATTGGTATACATCATGGTAATATACCTCTTCCACATATAAACGATATAATTAGAACATGTCAACTTTCTTACTTCGCCAAAATGCGCCGAATTGTCATATGGACTTCCAAATCCAAATTCGGACACACGTCTAAGTCTAAAATCATCATACGAAGCTATTGACATCATTAAAGTTCCATTTTGGGGTCGTTTGCTCAAAAGTCAACTCTCCGGTCAACTCTTTCCATTTGAGCTTCAAAATAAAACTTGACCATACATGCGGGTCATAATGCACATTATGAAGCTTCTTGGGGTCTTAAGCTGCTGAACGGGGCGCTAATTCTTAAAATGACAAGTCGGATCGTTACAAAAACAAAAGGTGAAATCAGAAGTTTGAACATGCTATTAACAAAAACTAAGCAGACCAAGAAAATCAGAGAACTTTAGAGAAAAACAAACACAAATTAATCTAGAAAGGAGGTCCTAGGTTCAAAACCTTGGTCTAGTCTCAGTTGAAGTGAAACTTAACCAAAGAAAAGAAGAAGAAAAGAAGAAGAATAACACCAAAATGAACAGAAAAATGAAGGGAACTCAACGACTAGGCTTGAAGTCGATACTGACATTCTGAGTTAGCCCAAAACAATGTCAATCGCTTGTTCTTGGTCAAGAACAAGCGAACGTCATTATTTTGTGATAAAACAGCCTTGAACACTCAGGAAATTTGGAGAAGTAGCCTTGCATGCACAGGTTCGATTTTAGGCTTTTAGGGCTTGAACTCAGATTCAAGATTCGACAAATTTCGGACAGATTCGAAGGAAACCAGTTATAGATTGGGAAAGAGGGGGCCACAGGGGTTTTATGGTGTTGATTTGGAATCGATTTGAGGTGGCGCCGCCGGCCTGAGGTGGTGGAGAATCAAGGCGGCGCTAGGGTTATGGAGGCGTCTCTGAAGATAGGGTGAAGTGGGAGAGACGAGTTAGAGAGGGGGGGGGGGGGTAGGCTTTAGGACAGTTATATATTAAAATGGGGCTCAGTTCCGGACCATCCGATCAAGTGAGATCGACGGTCCTGATCAAAAACCATTAAAACGACGTCGTTTTGGATTGCAACGGGACTGGACCGGGTAGGGGAACGGGTTTGGGCTGGTTTGGTCGGGTATTTGAGGGTAAATGATTGGGCTTGAGAGAAATTAAATGAATTGGCCCAACATCTGATTCCCACACTTTTTGTTCCTTTTCTTTTCTTTTCAATTTCAAAATTATTTTCCTTTTTTCCAAATTAAAAATAAAAACCTAAATTAATTCTTAAACCAAATTATTCTACCAAATTAAATTAATTAACTCTAGATAATAATTACCACAACTAACCAAATTAAAAGAAAAACTACCAAAATTCGAAGCTAAAAATTAAAAATACAAAGATAAGTTATTTTTTTGTGATTTTCGATTTTTGTAAAACACTAATTTACTAATTAATCTAAAAATATAAAATTAAATCCTAAATGCAAATGCAATGTATTTTTGTATTTTTATGAATTAAACAAGATTAAACATGCAAACAAAAATACAAACAATCAGAAAAATTCTATAATAATTCCTAAAATAACGAATAATTAAAAGAAAAATCTAATTTTTGGGATTCTATAGGAGTAATTCATGTGAGGCAAAAATCACGTGCTCACAGTCGGCGCTCAAAAACCCAGCCTTACCCTGTCCAATTCTCCCACCCCCCAAACGACCCCGTATTAACCCATCTTAAATCCCAGCCGTTGATCATCATGGATCTAACGGCTGGGAACTAATTTGTTTTTTAATATAAAACGGTCGGAACCCACCCCCCTAACCCCAGAAACACCCCTATTTCACTTCATCCCTGTCTCTAACACCAAACCCTAGCCGCCTTAGAACTCTTCGCCGGCTCCGCCTTGTTCCGCCACCAGAAATCACCCCACGACGGCGGCGACACTCCAAACACACCCAAATTAACACCCCATAATCCTCGTCCTCTCCTTATTCTAAATCCCAAATGGTTCCCTTCAAATCCCTACCAAAAGCTTCGAATTTTAGATCTAAAATTCGGAACCTCAAAACCCTAAGTCACCCAAATNACGACAGTGGAATGGCCACCTTCAGCAAGAATGCCGCAAACTAACCACCACATTTTCAAACTGATAAAATTTTCTTTGATTGAAATAGGGGCAGGATATTTTATTTGTTCCGAAGGGACCCTCCATGAGGAAAAACACGAGCCAGACAGGTTCGACCGTGAATCTTCAAGACCCTCCTGGACAATGTGATTTAGTTTAAAATTTTTGCTTTTCAGGGCTCTCCTGGATAATGGGATTTAATTTTAAAAGTTCTCAGGACCCTCCTGGATAATGGGACCTAGTTAAAATTCAAGACTAGCATTGATAACAAGATTTACCGTGGGTTCTACCTTTAGGAAATACGAGTTAACTTTGAAGTTTTTCACTCTTAGAATGGGATTTAATTTTCAAGGCCCTCCTGGATAATGAGATTTAGCTTTTAAATTCTTATAGCTCTTCATAGGTAACATGATTCGGTTAACACTCACAAATGTGCCCAGATACCAAACTGGGGCAGAAAAGTTTCTTTTGTTTTGTTCGTTTTGACAATCAGGCACCCACCTGGAGAACAAGGGAATACAATTCATGTTTTGGTAATCAGGCGCCCACTTGGAGAACAAGAGAATATAACTCAAGTTTTGGAAATCAGGCGCCCACTTGGAGAACAAGGGAATACAGTTCAAGTTTTGGCAATCAGGCGCCCACCTGGAGAACAAGGGAATACAGTTCAAGTTTTGGCAATCAGGCGCCCACCTGGAGAACAAGGGAATACAGTTCAAGTTTTGGTAACCAGGCGCGCACCTGGAGAACTAGGGAATACAGTTCAAGTTTTGGCAATCAGGCGCCCACCTGGAGAACAAGGGAAAACAATTCAAGTTTTGGCAATAAGGCGCCCACCTGAAGAACAAGGGAATACAGTTCAAGTTTTGGCAATCAGGCGCCCACCTGGAGAACAAGGGAATACAGTTCAAGTTTTGGCAATCAGGCGCCCACCTGGAGAACAAGGGAATACAGTATCAAGTTTCGACAATCAGCCACCCACCTGGAAAATAAGGGAACTCATTTCAGAATTCAATTCGAGTTAGCAATAACAGAAATTCGCCTCGAGAGTGCAGGTCAACAGTTCGAGATGCACAACAGAACTGTAGAAGCGGCAAGACCAAGTTTGAAGATGGTAGATATGATTCTTGTAATTCGTAGATCATAGTTTAGCCTAGCTTCTTTTTATTTCGTCTTGGTGTAATAAGGAGTTCAGCAAGCAGTAGCAGTAGCAGCAATAGTGAAATCACAGCCTCCCGGTAGTCCCAGCTACCGAAACTTCCCGAACTATACTGACCTGATTCCTTTATAGCCAAGGATGTGTAGGCAACCTCGGAAGCAAGGTTCGGTCAGATCTTTCAAAAGTGCTTCCCACGGAGTATTCAAACGGGCAAAAATCGCTTGTATCCGCTCACTTTATCTTTGCTCGAAAACTCTTCGTGTTTCCAAGCAAAGAGGGGCAGCTGTGAGCACGTGATTTTTGCCCTATGTGAAATGCTCCTACAAATCAAAAAAATAAATTCTTCCCACTGTTTGCAATTTTATAGGATTTTTGTAGGAATTTGTGTTAATTGTTTGCATTTTTGTGCATGTTTAATTATTATTAAAATTATGAAAAATACCAACAACACCATGCATTGCATTTAGATTTTTTTATTATACTTATTAGGATTAATTAGTTGATTAATTGTTTTATTAAAAATAAAAATCACAAAAAATGGCTCATTTTTACATGTTTTATTTTTAATTATTGATTTTTTCTCTTTTAATTTAGGGTCAAGTAGTCTATATAATTATTATGATTGTATAATTAGTAGGTTTCACAATTTAAATTAATTTAGGATTTTAATTAAAGAAAAAGGAAAAAAAAGAAGAAAAAGAAAAGAAAAAGGAAATAAGGGTTTAATTGAAGAAAGAGTTTTAAAATTAAAATTGGGCTGATCTCTATGCTTGAACTCGTTCCCAAACACATCCCAAACCCAGGCCAAAAACCCCTTACCCGGTCCAACCCCTCACTAAACCAAACGACACCGTTTTTCGCCCCAAATAATCCCGATCGTTGATCATCATGGATCTAACGGCTAGGAACTGGTCTTGTATTTTATATAAAACTGTCTGAACCTAGACCCCCCTATTGAACTCCCCTCATTCCACCTTCGTCCCCTTTCCCTTTAGAAACCCTAGCCGCCCTAAAAAACCTCACCGTCTTCGCCACCAACCACCACCGAAAATCGCCTCACGGCGGTTCCGGTGCTCCAAATACCACCAAATCAACACCCCATAATCCCCGTCCTCTCCTCATTCTGAATCTCCAAACGGTTCCCTTCGAATCCCAACCAAAAGCTTCGAATCTTAGATCGAAATTCGGAACCTCAAAACCCTAAGTCACCCAAATGCCACCAAATTCACACCATACAATCCCCCCTTCCTCCTCTTCCCAAATATCCCCATGGTTCCTCTCGAATTAGCCCCAATCTGGTCGAATCTTAAATCTAAGATTCCTGAAAAACCCTTAATTTTTCTTTCTTCTTTTCTTGGTCAGTGTTTGGTCAAATGATTCCAAAACAACCATTAGTCGACTGTTCTTGTTAAGAACAGTCGGTTAAAGGTAGTTCAAGTTCATTTCTGCCTTGTGAAGTTTGGCCGAGTTCATAGTAGGGTCCAGTTTGTAACAAACCAAGGTAATTTCCTTCTCTGGTTATTTTTACCTAGCGTTAATTATTTTTCATTGTGTTAATTGCTTCCTTTAGCCGCATTTTTTAGGGTTTTAATTTTAGATTTTCTTTTCTTTATTCTCAACTGTTTAGTTGATTATTTGTTCCTGTTTAGTAAATTAATTGAAGAATGTCTGAATTTCATTATTCAATTGCATGAGTTAGATTAATTAGGTTTCAATGTTCTTTCATGTTAGGTTCAGAATTTGTTTAGGGTCTTTTTAGTCTATCTTTGTAATTCTGTTTTTGTTTAATTATTGATGCATTAGTCGTTTGAATTTAGTATTGTTTAGGTTTAATTAGATTAATGTTTTTTAGGTCACTCTCAAGTTTAAAATTACATTTCTGTTTGCCATCTTAATTGGGATTCTGATCTTTTAGATGACTTTTGTCCTGAATTTGTACATCACTAGGATATATAGGGACCTAGTTAAACTAAAAAAAAACTTAGGACATTTTTTCAAAAAATATCTAGGAAGAGAAGTTTCTAGAAAGTGCACAACTGTCCTAGTTATTGTAAAAGATGCTAAAAGATAGGATAAAAGGGACAGCTATACCAGGGCTGTGGAAAAAAGGACAGACAGCTGTAAAAGATGATGTACTATTCTGATTTCAGAATTTTAGGTTAGAATATGCTTTTTTTGATGCCATTTTAAAACACTCTATAAAAGAAAAGCACTCACTCATACACAGACACACATCACATTTTCAGAAACCTAAGAGAGCGCTAAAAAGTTCAGCTACTGTTCCATTAATAGCTGATCAATTTCCTTGCTGATTTCGACCTAAGTTAGAACAAATTTTTCCTTTGGAATTTTTGGGTTCTTGATTTGCAAGATGGTTTGAGGTTGAATGCTGTGATACTGCTGGGTTTTTGCTGCTAGTTTCATTGTTTTCCTGCTTTGTTCTTGCTGTTTTTCCCTGAAGATTCACAACTTTGTTCTTATCCTTTGTAACCAGGTATATCTTGAGGCTTGAATCATGAATGAAAGCTTGTTTCGAAGAGTGTCTTGCTGCCATGGAGTTTTGGAGTTCATATTCACACATTTTTTTCTTCTTTTTTGATGTTTACTTCTAAGTCGTTCGGATGCTGTTGTTGATTTGTATATTATTGTTTCCTTTGAGCATGGAATTAGATTTAAATATGATCATGACATTCTGTATGTTAGATAAGAAGTTCTGGAACTAAGTGTTTATAACAATATTGTTGTCATTGGACCCAAGTTGGTGATTTGCAGATTTGGCAATTAATTGGTCAAATCAGTAAAATTTGAAGCCAAGAAATAAGATTAAACTCCCTAATGGTAGACATGCAGGACCGTGGAGCTGAACATTTTTAGTTTATATCCGTATATTATTGTAGATGAACTGATGTTATAGTATAACTCCTAGTATTAAAGTCGAGTCCAAGTTTGAAGATGTTGATTATTTGCAATTAATTTATCTAATAAACATGAGGATCTGGACAATGTTAGAAACCCCATCTTGGACATAATATTCATGTCATATGATTGTTATAATTACATGATTTGATTATTTTGTGCTTTTGAATGCAAATAGAATTTACAGTAATGATCTTCTTTTACTTATTGAACTTCAAGACTTGTCTGCTTCGTTGAAATTAAAAGCAAGTTCATTAGTTTCCCAGAATAGAGGCAATTTTGGACCTAGTAGTCATATGGGCCTATGCGTGGATGGACACAGACTTGACTTTGTTTGGTTAAAAATGTACGGGGCGCCCTATTTGGTCGCCCCCATTTAACCTATACCCATTTTTTCTAAAACTTTTAACTTGTACCCACTCTTTAAACAACTTCAGCTCCCTTTCTCCTCCCCCTTCTCCTCCTTCATTTTCTTTTTTCTTCTTCTACAACGATGACTTCAACATTGCTCTCTTTGATTAATGAAGCTAAAGCAAATATACTGAGAACTGTAAGCCTAATTTATTTTAACGGTTGATTTTTGTAAAAACAGAATGACAGATTGAGATTGGTTTTAAACGAGCAAAGGAAGCAACAACTGGCATTGATCTGGAGAAAATACGAAGCAAAAGTTCAATTTCTGCTAAAACAGAAAGACGAAGAAATCGCAAAAGCAGCAAACAGGCTTACTGCTCTTGAAATTCTTTTTATTTTTGAGATGCTTTTTGTTGATAATGCAGATATTTTGGACCTGTTTTTTAACTCCAATTCAAAAGTTTGGCGTCTTTATTTCCTTTAACTCCAATACAAAAAAACTAAAACATCTTGATAGTGGGATTCCCCAATTACAAAGACAAGAACTTCAGCTCTAGAGTTGAAGTTTCCCAGTTACAACATGTCACGACCCAAAATTTAACTGTGGTCGTGATGACGCCTATCGTGTTACAAGGCAAGCCTATTTCCAAAATATTACTACTAATTTGATTATAAGAATTTAATAAAACATTTCCAATAATTTAATTCCTGATAAACTAACCAACTCTAAATATAAATAATATAAAATACGAAAACGAGTCCCAAACATCGGGGTGTCACTAAGTCATGAGCGTCTAAAACTATGAACTGAGATATATAAACCGTCTAACTGTCCAAAGAAGAAATGATGAAAGGAGTAACAAGGCCCTGCGGACGCTAGCAGCTACCTTGCAATCTCCACAGATAGCCGGCCTGAACTCAACAATCGCCGCGCTCTAACTCACCTGGATCTGCACATAAAGTGCAGAATGTAGAATGAGTACAACCACCTCAGTAGTAACAGAAATAACTAAGGAACTGAGCAGTAGTGACGAGCTGAGCAAAACATTCCAATTATTTATTTTTCACAATTTTAAAAATAACAGGAATAACCGGGTAAATTCCATAACTCGGTAAATGCCACAAAGAAATTTAACAGATAAATGCAGCAACAGCAAAAGTAAATGCAACCTCACAACAATGTCACTCCATCACTCAGCACTCGCACTCAGCACTCAACCCCCAACACTCAATACACTCAACACTCTGCGCTCACTGGGGGTGTGCACAGACTCCGGAGGGGCTCCCAAGGCCCAAGTGCTAAGAACTGACAACTCACGTGCCATCATATCAATACCTGGATCCGCACGGTCAACTCACGTGCTACGCGGACAACTCACGCGCTATGGTATAAATACCTGAACCCGCACGGTCAACTCACGTGCTATGCGGACAACTCACGCGCTATGGTATTAATATTCTCACAACCAGACCATCATATCAATACCTCACTAGCCTCACCATCATCAACAAATAATGGGACACAACACACATCAAGTATCACAGCATATTAGAAAATAATAAAGACGGAGGTAAACATGTACAATAATTTCTATGACTGAGTATAATTAATGTGAGCATGATTAAAGCCTAAACATGATCTCTAACATGAAGGCAAACAAGTTCAACAACAAGTAAACACATAACCACAGATAATAGCCATTAGGCCTCACAGCCTCACGGGACGGACCAAGTCTCAATCCCTCGCGGTGCACACCCACACGCCCGTCACCTAGCGTGGGTAGCACCACCAAACAATCACATGATATTAATTTATCCGGGTTTATACCCTCAAAGCCAGATTTAAAACTGTTACTTACCTCAACAGCGTAAAATCCTACTCCAGGATGTCCTCGTCCCTCGACTCGATCTCCAAAAGCTTCGAATCTAACCATAATCAGAATACTACTATCAACATAGTCTAAAGAATCGAATTACACAATAAAAACTACATAAACATGCCAAAAATTCGAAATCGGCCAAAACTCGGCCCCCGGACCCACGTCTCGGAATCAGTTAAAAATGACAGAATAATAATCCTCGTCCTCTCCCGAGTCTAACCATATAAAATTTGTCAAAATCGGACTCCGTTTGGTCCCTCAAATCCTCACTTAAAACTCTCCAATATTCAAACCCTAGCTCCCTCAATTTCACTTTGAAATCATCAATCAAATCCCAAAAACGAAGATGGATTCATAAATTATAATCAAAATCGAGTAGAGAACACTTACCCCAATCCATATGGTGAAAATCGCCTCCAAAATCGCCCAAATCCGAGCTCCCTAACTCAAAATATGACCGAATGAACAAATCCTAGTTTTGTATATTTTTCTACCAGCTATTTTGCCTCGTTTCTCGAGCCAAACAATCCCGAAACTCATATTTTATTCCTTCAATGGATTCCTTGTGAAATTCTAGTCAAGTTAGGCTTTTGAATCACTCAATTTGACCTTATAACGAAGGAGATATGTAGGTTTTAATATTTGCAAATAGTGCAGATTTTTAAATACGCCGTCAGTGGCAATTTTGTAATTAATCTGAAAAATCTGGCAACATAATTCTTAGTAAAATAACCATAAAATCCTCAAACGATGTCCAAATTCGATGATTCCTTTTGCTACGGGTCCGTAATTACGATACGGATCTAATGCTTCATAAAAAAAAAAAGAAATCGGAGCTCATTTGTTCAATATGATATCATTTATGCTTGAAGAAACGGCGTCGAAACATAAGAAAACGAGCGCAACACAACCCAAACCTATCCGAAACTCACCCGAGGCCCTCGGGACCTCAACCAAAAATTTCAACAAGTGACATATTACTACCCGAACTTAGTCGAACCTCCGGAACACCCCAAAACAACACCAAAACACCAAATCAACCTCGAATTCAAGCCTAAGAATTTCTAAACTTCCAACTTTCGCCAATTCAAGCCTAATTCTACCACGGACCTCCAAATTATATTCCAGACACACTCCTAATTCTAAAATCACCCAAGGAAGCTAATTAAATCATAAAAATCCAAATCTGAATTCTTTTACTCATAAGTCAACTTCCGGACTTTTCTAACTAAGACTAAGTGATTATTTCACTCCAAAACTACTCCGAACCCAAACCTACCAACTCGATACAACTCAACACAGCTGAACAACACATAAATACGCATAGATGGGGGAAATGGAGCTATAACTCTCAGAACGAAGGATCGGGTCGTTACATCCTCCCCTTCTTAAACAAATGTTCGTCCTCGAACGAGTCTAAAACATACCTGAAATCACATGATATACCACATAATTCAAACACTCACAACGATGATTTCTAATCATAGCAGCTGCCCAAAAGAACCAAAGGCTAGTAATAAACCTCTTATCAGACAGAGTCTGAACAAGCTATATCAAGTCAAATCAAACACCCATTAGTCCTTGCTACATCTCAAGTAAACCCTTCTCGTCACATTCGATCAATCCGAACACAATCTCACAGTCAAATCATACTCGCCACATAGCCATCAAATCACAAATCCCACTAATAGGGACACCAACGGACATATAAACACGTGCTCACACAATCAAAATTTTCGTACTCCAGCTAGCGACAAAACCCGACCTCAAGTACCCCAGACTAGCTCAACATCAACATCAGAAATCACATCTCGCACCTCATCTAGGGAATCATAATCCGTCGATGCACAACTGATATCGAGCGCTCCTGTGCGCATACGAATGCGTGGAAGGAATTCAAAGAGTTACACTTCAAGCTGAATCAATAACGCACGATAAGAATTAAAGAAGGTGAAGTTTTCCTAAAGGTTCTGCAGCCTCTCGAAGATAAGTACAGACGTCTCCGTACCGATCCGCAAGACCCTACTAAAACCGCTCATGACTCGTGAGACCTATGTAACCTAGGCTCTGATACCAACTTGTCACGACCCAAAATCTAACCGTGGTCGTGATGGCGCCTATCGTGTTACAAGGAAAGCCTATTCCCAAAATATTACTACTAATTTGATTATAAGAATTTAATAAAACATTTCAAATAATTTAATTCCTGATAAACTAAACCAACTATAAATTTAAATAATATAAAATATGAAAACGAGTCCCAAACATCGGGGTGTCACTAAGTCATGAGCGTCTAAAACTATGAACTAAGATATATAACTGTCTAAAAGAAGAAATGACAAAAAGAGTAACGAGGTCCTGCGGACGCTGGCAGCTACCTTGCAATCTCTAAAGATAGTCGGCCTAAACGCTCGAACTCACCTGGATCTGCACATAAAGTGCAGGGTGTAGTATGAGTACAACCACCTCAGTAGTAACAAAAATAACTAAGGAACTAAGCAGTAGTGACGAGCTGAGCAAAATAGTTCAATTATTTATTTATCACAATTTTAAAAATAACAGGAATAAACAGGTAAATTCCATAACTCAGTAAATGCCACAAAGAAATTTAACAGATAAATGCAGCAACAGCAAAAGTAAATGCAACCTCACAACAATGTCACTCCATCACTCAACACTCGCACTCAGCACTCCACACTCAACACTCAATACACTCAACACTCTGCGCTCACTGGGGGTGTGTACAGACTCCGGAGGGGCTCCCAAAGCCCAAGCNCCCTCACCGTTTCCGCCGCCAACCACCACCGGAAATCGCCTCACGGCGGTTCCGGTGCTCCAAATACCACCAAATCAACACCCCATAATCCCCGTCCTCTCCTCATTCTGAATTCCCAAACGGTTCCCTTCGAATCCCTACCAAAAGCTTCGAATCTTAGATCGAAATTCGGAACCTCAAAACCCTAAGTCACCCAAATGCCACCAAATTCACACCATACAATCCCCCCTTCCTCCTCTTCCCAAATATCCCCATGGTTCCCCTCGAATCACCCCCAATCTTGTCGAATTTTAAATCTAAGATTCCATTAAAAAAACCCTAAATTTTCCTTTCTTCTTTTCTTGGTCAATTTGTTGGTCAAATGAACCCAAAGCATCCATTAGTCGACTATTCTTGTTAAGAGCATTCGATTAATGGTAGTTCAAGTTTGCCTTGTGAAGTTTGATCGAGTACATAGTGGTTCCAGTATTGAAAAGGAAAGTGTAGGTAAATTTTCTTTCTTTTCTTTCTTTTTGTTTGATTTTGTTTCTTGTTTTTTTTCTCTTCTGCATGTTACTTGTTTGATTTTGGCCGCATGTTTTAATTTTACCATGTTTAGGTTTTTATTTTCTGTTGTTCATAGCTTTTGGTTCTACCTATTTGTTTGTTCATTAGGGCAATTGAAACTTCAGCATTTTAGTATTTAGGATTTATCTTCAGTAGCATGAAATTAGTCTAGTTAGGGTTCGTATGTATTTTTTTGTTTACCATCTATGTTTATTTAAAAATTCATGCTCTTGTTTGATTTATTTAGGTAAGCGTTTCTATTCACTGATTAATCTAGCTTTTAGGTTTCAGTTCCAGCATGATTCTGTTAGGCATTTTGAAACTTTGATCTTTTGATTTTTGTTTTGTTTGCCTTGGTTTGTTAACCTTTAGGACTTCTAGGGACTAAAAAAAAACTTAGGGGATTGCAGAACCTTATTAAAAATAAAATATCTAAAGGAAGAAAGTTCTAGAAGCGTACCAGCTGTCCAAATTGATTTAAAAAAGATGCTGAAAATGGACAGCTGGACATTTTATCCCCTGCTAAGATGCTGTACTATTCTGATTTTCAGAATTTTAGGTTAGAATATTCCTTTTTGATGTCTTTTTGTGCAATCTATAAAAGGAAAACATTCCCTCATTCACAGACACACAATCATTAGCATTCTCTACACAAAAGTCCTGAAAACACAGATCTATTGCTCTAAAATAGATACTGATTCTACAAAATACCAAGATGAACACAAAAATACTCTGAAAACTAGTTTCTTTAGCTGGGATTTTCTGTTTTAAAGCTGGTTCTTTGGTTGAATTTCTGGGTAGCATTTTGGGTTGCTTTTGCTGTTTGGTTTTACTGTTGCTACTGGGTTTTTGTTTGGCTGTTCTTTCCTAAAAATTCTGACTAGTATTCCACCTTGTTCACTGTTTGTTTTTGCTGCTACAAGGTACTAATCCCAACTCCCCCCATGTATTGTTTGTTTTGAGGTGATACAACATCAGAAAGTTTGCAATGAATGTGTATAATGAATGAGTTTTTCCGTGTGATGTTTGATTGTTTTAGTATGAATGTAGTAGATTTGATTGCTTCAAAAATGGACATTCAATTGCTGAAATGGTCTCCTCTCTATATCTTTCTGATTGTTCATCATTTAGGTAAAAAATGTACTAGTTAATGCATCTCTATATATACTGAAATCTGCACTTTATCTTTGCTGTTTTGGCATGTGAGTGGTAATAAGGCCAAGCAATCTCAGGGCTGGAGTTTGAAATGCTCACTTGTGAGAAACAACTCTATAGCTGATTTCTTGCAAGTTGAAGCTGGTTGAAGGATTTTGATGGCAGTGGAAAGGCTTGAAGAATTCTGCTCTTTTTACTTAAAAGAAATTCCTTTCCTTTCTTTTTAGATGTTCTAGTTATACTTAGGAATATATTATAAATTCATGGACTTTCAGCAGTGAAAATGGACTGTTAGAATTTTCTGGTTTCAAATTTAATTGAGTTCGATTATTAGTTTAGGTTCACAATAGTAGAATTCCTTTGTAATAAACATAGCTTATTACTGCACATCTGTTTGATCATAACACAAGTTGGGCCAGACTTGCAATAAGGCCCAATGTGGGAATCACCTAAGCAAGTCTGGGCCCAGGTGAATGAGCCTGGGCGCTAAGCCCAACAACTTTGATTTATTATAGACTTCCCTGGTGAATAACAGTATACACGCTCATTTTTTTTCCTTGCAACTCATGTAACTGATCTTCAATTAGAATTGTGTTTGATATTTAAATGCTGATTTCTTTACTTAAAAGCAAATTGAGATATAATTGTGGTAAATGTGCAAATTTGGCTAGCTTTAGAGCATAAAGGTAGACAGGCCCAGATGTTAGATAACCATAACTGGGCCCGCCTGATATCAGCCCAATGTGGGCAAACCTGATTAAAATTCCAGTAGGGGCGAAGGGACTTGGGGTTCTTTTCTACTGGACCAAATCCTGAGCCAAAATACAACTTTCAGAGCTGATTTAATTAAGTAGTGAGCCATTGCTGGCCCAAAACTCCTTTTTAAAAGTGATTTAAAAGCCTAGCCGTTCACACTTTAAGTTTGTCTTTGATTAAAACATTCTTAGTTTGGAACTTCAAATTAGGATTAAAACCTTGTTAAAATATAATTGAGGCGTGCCATATACAAACAAAACCCATAACCTATGGCCCTTACATTAATATTAATTTAGTATAGAAAATGTTTTAAAAATATTCGTAGTTTGCTTTAGGCGTGTTTTATAATAAATCATCGTGGCTATGGGTACGGTTCCCGTGGCATAGTCATGATACCTAATTCCCAAAATCGGGGGTGCATTTCATGTAGCCCGATCATAACAACTTCGAATATTAATAAAACAAACATGTCGTGAATCACGGGTGCATTTCATGTAGCGTGGTTCACGATGTGCTTCCAAAACAAACAAGTGTACGACAATCGTAACTTGTTCAGGAAATAATTCCATAAATCCTAAAAGCGGTTAAAATTATTAAAAGCGTTTTTATAAGGGATAAAAATGTACTAGGTTTAAAACATGTAATTGATCAGATAATTAGGCCAATTATTAATAGTTAAAGAGACCGTGCTAGAACCACGGAACCCGGGAATGCCTAACACCTTCTCCCGGGTTAACAAAATTCCTTATCTAGAATTTCTGGTTTCGCAGACTTTTAAATAAATTCGATTTCCCCGATTTTGGATTTTGGGACACCAAATAAACTATCCCAAGTGGAGACTCCGAAAATTAAATAAAATAATTCCATTTCGATTTATGTCACTTAAATTGAAAAAACTCCCTTATACCCTCTTCGAGGGTAGGAAAAGGAGGTGAGACAGCATTAACCTCCGCATGTAAACAGCAAATGCACGCAACTGATTTAGCAGGCTTTATTAATCTTGGAGTCCTATGGGCAGGATATCTATGTGATGAACATGCGAGCACTAGTATGTAGAGTCGGTTCTTAATGCGAGTGTTAGGGCCTACGCATATTTGTCTAGTGACTTTAATTCAATGCAATATGTGGGCGTTTCATGCGTTGATGAATAACAGTAAATCACAATCATAAGTCCAGAATTATTGTTCAATCCTATAGGCATGTTGTCTAAGTGATTGGCAGTGATAATCAAATTCCGAATCAGTTAATAGAATCTTATAGGCATGACTTCTACGAGTGTGATGATTATTATCCTATAGGCATGATTTCTAGGTTTGAATTGGTTTTAATCCCATAGACATGATTTCTGACTTTAATCCTATAGTCATGATTTCTAACCTTGAACTGATTTTTAATCCCGTAGGCATGATTTCTAGCATGAGCTAATTTTAATCCTATTGGCATGATTTATAGAATTGAGCAGTATATGAGCAGGAATTTATACACATTGAGCCAAAAAAAACAATTAAGCCAAATATTGATCCTATAGGCATGATTGCTAATACACGTTTATTGGACAAATTGATACACCTAAAGACAGGATTCTCAACAAATCATAACGTCAATCCTATAGGCAGGATCTCTAGTATGTAAACATAATATAGGACTTGTAAGCATGATATGAAACAACACAAATGAAATCCTATAGGCAAGATTTCTACCCGATTTAGCAAATGAAAATAAGAAATCCTTCCCGATTTTACTAAATATCCAAGAGTTGTTTGTTACAAAATCATTACAGACCAGATTAATGAATGGAATACATAATAATGAAATAGACTATAGAGAGCCTACAACATACCCAAATACACCGGGGCAACCCAGGCCTTCAAACCACAGCAGCTCCAAGGCTCACTTTCACAGGTACAGAATAATCACACATAGTATCCAGATCTCTAGTGTGTCAAAGTTCCCAAGGGCTTCAAGGACAGCAATGCTCACACTAGAGGACCAAATGCTCAAAAATTATTCAAAAGAGGTTAGGAACCAAACCCCAGTGTGTCAGAGTTCACAAGAGTCTCACATGGACCCCGAGCAGTGCTCACACTGGGAAAGTGAAGGGATAGAACCTAAAGGACCTAAGAATAGGAGTTTAAAAGTAGCAGCATATAAAAGGAGACAATGGTAATGGACAAGTTTTAAAACAGGTTTGATTTTAGAAAAAGTCATCATGACAGAGTTTAAAACACAAAATATAAAGGCAGAATTGCATTAAGAAGACAAATTGGCAAGATTTGCTAAGTTGTTCATGCGTAGTATCTAATGAGTTAAAGTCTGAAAGGCCTAATTAGGCTAAGTGTACATGCTAACATTTTAGGACAACTTTGTTCAATCACAGAAAATATTTAGACAATATCTTAAGGCAAACAGTCAGATACTCACATGAATTCCGATGGATGCAAAACACATTAGAAGGCAAGTTATCAGGGCACATGAATGACAGAGAAAGGCTTAATAACAATACAAGTTTGTAAAGACTCAGGACTGATTAACTGATGTACATACTAATATTATCCTAAAGATGCTAAGTTCAAGACAATTTCAGAACTAGCAAAACAACATACATGAAACAAGTTAAAAGACATTAAGTTAGCCTCTAAGAGAATTCTTATTATTCAAAGATATCTAATCTCAGAACTAACAGTATCGATTATAGGATTAAAAGAAATCATAGGAACATAAAAGTGGTAGAATCATGCTCAGAATGGATTTTAAACTTGCTTGATCGTAAACACAGTTCATGGATACATAAGAATGAAATGACAAAAAGGATAGTCACTCACCAGTTAGGCAAGAAAACAAGAATAACACCACAATAGTCGAGAACCCAGAATTACTTGGCCTTGGCTTTCAGCCGGCCAAGACCAGAATCAAACGAGAGAGAGCAAAGAGAATACAGAGCCAAAACCTATGTTTTCAATAAGAGTATATTGATTTTCAGTCTGTCTTAAAAGGGAAAGGAGATGGGTTTATATAGCCTTAGTCTAGGGTACGCAAACACGAAAATAATCAATCAAATCATTTAAGGAAAACTTAGAATATTATTAAGGCAAGTCAGAAATAGCAGTAATCAAACAGGTCTGGGAACAACTAAGGCAAGTAGCTATAGACAGAATCAGTAAGAGAAGCGAAATAAGAAACCCTAGTTTGTAAGGCAAGTAAATTAGTCAAGAACAACTAAAGGAATAACATAGATGCACATAGATACACGAAAACCTTAAAGAGAAAATACTCAAAATCAAGGAACCATTACAGATCTGAAAAGATCTGAGCCCTAACTTTGGGCGAGCAAAATTAGTCAGGGAATTCACGAGAATCACAATAAAATGCACATTGACAGGTATACGGAACATTAAAGAAGATATTCAACCAAAAATAGAACCAGATCAGATCGTAAAAGATCTATGCCCTAATTTTAGGGCAAAGGCAGAAAACTTTTAATGGAAAATCACAAAGAAATAGACATGCAAGAACATAAAGGAGTTCTTAAACAAAAATGAGAAAAATATAAACAGATCTGTAAAAGATCTAAACCCTAATATTTAAGGCATGTGAGAACAGAGAAAATCTCAGAGATTCGTACATAAAGAGAGGGAAGACGAGCACATATGAGAAAAGGGGAGGATTCGAACCAGATTTGGTCTGAAAATGGAGAGATTAGCTTGCCATGTTAGGCAAGATACTAAAAAATACCATAATTGAGTAGCCAGTAGTGAGATAAGATCATTAAGGTAAGGAAATCCCCGATTGATTCCATATCTGGTTGGAATCGAAAGAGATTATGAGTGACGGCGCTAGGGTTTCAGAAGAGGAGGAGAGGGGAGAGTTTGAGGACAGCGGTTTGGAGGGAATGGGGAGTTAGGGTTAGGGTAGGTAAATTTAAAGGGGTATGATGAATGTGGGCCGTTGATCTTAAGAGATCAACGGCCGGGATTGAAGGAAGGGGTTTGGGTCGGGTATATAACGGGTATTGGGTTAGGGGGGTTATTTGGTTTGGGCTGGGGCGGACTGGGCTAGTATTTTGAGTGGTTGGGCTGGGGTAATTGGGTTAGGTCGGAAAAATAGGAATTTAGGGCTATTAGTTAAATACCCATTTTTAATTAATAAAATAATTCGTAAAAATGATAAATAAAATAGTAAAAATATTATTTGTACATAAAAATGGTTAACAACAATTATTTATAATTATAAAAGCATAAAAAGTTATTTTTTGCATAAATAAAGTAATCATAAGTATATAAGGGCAATTATTGCAAAATATACAATTTTAGCCTAAAGATGCAAATATAACTATAATGAATGCATCAAAAAGTATTGAAGGCTTAATATGGATATAAATGATGAAGTTAGATGATAAAATTATCATAAAAATGATTTGTGATGCAATTAATGATCATTTATAGAATAAATATGGGAATAAATTGATTAAAAAATCTTCAAAAATTATGGAAAATTAGGAAAAATACTTGATGATGCTCATGCACTATTTTGAAAGTATATATGTATATTTGAAATATGTGAGGGAAAAATTGGGTATCAACACCAGGCATCCAAGCGACCGCTACACCATGGAAAAGAATGTCGATGAGGAGAAGTAAAGGAAATGAACAATGAATAATAGCCAAAGGAAGAATTGAACTTACGCTTCATGTTTCACTTTTTTGGAAATGGCATCTTCTCGGGCGGAATTAGGTCGGAAGTCTTCACTCGGACGAATCGACCCATCCACCCTTGATCCTTGTCCTCGTCTATGCTCGAGAACAACACCTTGGTGGCCCGACGCTGAAGCTTTATCAGTCCACCTCGAAAAAGACGGGGACTGTACAGCCTGATGAGGTGGTCGAGGGTGAAGGGCGTCCCTTCCTTTTTGCTCGCAAAAAATCGAAATAGAAGGACAATCCGCTAGAAGGAAGGGTGGATCTAAGCTAGGGTTATTTGGTATTAGCCGCAGAAGTCGAGGATGACGAGGTCGACAGGGCCCATCGTGAAAGGGTAAGTGTAAACACTTGGAAATCCATTCACGTGGGTAGTGATATCTTCCTCAAGGGTCGGGATCACCACCTCTTTCTTATCCCAATTGCAGTCTTTCTTGACATGCTCAAGGTCACTCTTAGTTATCGAGCACATGTATCTCGACATTGGCTCACACCGGCCAGGAACAGAGGAAGTTTTCTCGACTTTAAAGTCGGAAGTAAGATCACACCCCCCTCGGGAACTCACTCCTCAGGCCAAGGATCCACCGGCATTTTATCGCCGGCCAGCCGCGATGAATAAGCTTTTTCCTTTTGAGGAACGGTTTTGGATGTTTTTGCCATCTCTGTAAGTTGAAAGAAGGAAGAAGAGAATGAGGTTTGGTGCTTTGAGGAAGGGTTGGTAACGAAGCCTAAGAGACTGTGCAGAACGGGAAGGCTTAAAAGATGTGAAAAGCTTTGAAGATTTGCGGATAGACTTGAAGAACTCAAAGGGATTTTGAAGATTAGTACAAGAAAAATTCAAAGTAAAGTTTGAGAAAGTGAGAAGAAGACCTATCTAAGGATTCACGGCGATGGTTCTAAGGCACTGGTGGCCGATCGCCAACTGACACTCATTAATGATATTGGGAACTGTACCGACGGGACGTTTCGGTCGCTTCCGTCGATTACGTCACGAGGTTGACGTCATAATAGATCGAGGTGCAAAATCGAAGGTTACATTTGTTTCTTCTCATTACATTTCAAGGAACGAGGGGACTATTTGTATACGGTTAAAACCGGGCCTACCCGCTTGTGCTATTTGATCGAGACGAGGGAAGTGCATCGAGGGTTAGCCTCGTAATGGATCATACCGGAGCACTAAAACGAGGTATCGAGTCCAAGGATTGAGGTGCCTGTCGAGATCGAGGCCAGCAACGATCGAGACCAAATATGACTGAATTCGAGCAAAGCTTAATAATGGAAAGGCGAGATATCCGTGACTGGCCGAAGATCATAGCGTAAATCTCGGAACAGATCAAATCAAGGGCGACTATCTAGTTAATCACGGGATTTACTTTCGTAGTTAGAATTGTGCCATAAATAGGATTCCTATACTATATAAAGGGGATCCTAATCATCTTGTACACATCTTACATCACAAATATCAAAGCAATACAACACTTTCTAGCTTATATAATTGTTCATCAGCTTATTATATCTTTTACTATTCTTGCATTAACCTGTTCGAGGGCATACGAGCTCGAGAGCTTGATTTCTTTGCAACACCGGTTTGCTTTATTTTATTCTCAACTCCCATTGTTAATCTATACATTTATCATTAGTATTAGGTGAAATTACGTACCCTTAAAACCACCTTATAAGTTTAATTGTTATCCAATATTTAGGGTAAACAAACTCATTGCCAAGCACGCACAAGACCTCAACACTTTCCCTTTGAATGGGTATTGAATATCATGTATTTTCCGGCTTATAATGAGGTATTGAATAGAAAGGATTTATTTGAGCCTATGCTGTAGAGTCATGGTTACCAATAAATGAGGAACGCCACTTCAGTGTCCTCAAGGATTTCAAGTCATTCTAACATCCAAAAATATTTCTCTTATGCTCTAAAATTTCACTTCTCAGCCTCAACTGAAAACCTTCTATCCCGCCACTCTTCTCATGGAGAAAATATCAAACACCTTAGGCTCATTCAGTTACTTCAAGAACCACATGGGGTTCAATCCCTCGACGCAACAAAGGCCATTCACGCACTCACTATCACAATGGGGCCAGACGCAACTCAACCCTTTATGGCCCATAATAGTATTATGTCGAAGTATTTTACGTTCGGGGATATACGCGCAGCACGCGAAGTGTTTGATAATATGTTCAAGAGAAATGTTGTGTCATACAATACAATGATTAGTGCTTATAGTCGGAATGGAAATTTATTTGAGGCTTGGAAGTTGTTTTCTGAGATGAGGAGTTGTGGATATGAACTAACTCAGTTTACTTTCGGTGGGCTCTTGGCTTGTGAGTCTTTGGATATTATTCAAGGATTTCAATTGTATGCGTTGGCTGAAAAGTTGGGACTTTTTCACGTTGATGCTTTCACAGGGACTGCATTATTGGGTTTACTTGGAAGGCAAGGTTGCTTAGATGAAGCTATGCAGATTTTTGATGAAATGCCTAAAAAGAACTTGGTGACTTTGAATTGTATGATATCCTTACTTGGACAGTATGAATGTGTTGAAGAGGCCATGGTTATTTTCAGGAAGTTAATACGGAGTGAAATGGCTCCTTCTGAGAGCACTTTCTTGGGCCTATTGTCTGGTTTTGTTGGGGAAGTTGATTTAATATTAGGGGAACAAGTACATGGGTTGGTAGTTAAAAATGGATTGGTTTTTGCAGTTTCAGTGAGTAATTCATTGATTAACATGTATGCAAAATGCTCTGGCATCGATAGGACAGAGAAAATGTTTGAGGGTGTTTCTGTTAAGGATGTTGTATCGTGGAATACAATAGTTGGTGCAATGGCTAAGAGTGAAAGAGCGGATAAAGCACTGGTTGTTTTCAGGAAAATGTGTGCAAGTGGTGTCTTGCCTAATGATATGACATATGTGAGTGTCCTAAACTGCTGCACTGGCCAGCAGTATCGATTGCTTGGGGAGTCCATCCATGCAAAAGTAATCCAGAGAAAGTTTGAATCTGATGTATATATTGGTAGTGCTTTACTCGACTTTTATGTTAAATGTGATAAATTGGATGATGCTCATCTTTGCTTTGATGAAATATCCGAGAAGAACGTGGTTTCTTGGAACACCTTGATGCTGGGTTACTCGAGCAACAGCTCTTCTCATGCTATTTTGCTGCTTCAACAGATGATTCACTCAGATTATCGTCCTACTGAGTTTTCATTTTCTATTGCTGTGAAATCATGTGCGCTATTTGAGGTGCTTCAGCTCCATTCCTTGTCAATAAAAATGGGTTACATTGATAATGCTTACGTCTCTAGCAGTCTCATTTCTTCATATGCAAAAAATAGTTCCGTTGCTGATGCCCTAAGGTTTGTCACTACCTATGATATGCCACTTCCTGTTGTCGCGGCCAATATGATCGCAAACATTTATAACCGATGCGGGCAATTTGATAAGACTCAAGAGTTGTTTTCTGACCTTGAAAACCCGGATACTATATCTTGGAATATTTTGATTGCAGCCTGTTCTCGAAATGGTGATTATGAAGAAGTTTTTGAACTTCTTGGACACATGCGGATAGCTAGGATCTCTCCCGATAATTACACGTATGTTAGCCTCTTTAGTGTGTGCACCAAGCTTTGTAACCTCGGTCTAGGTAGCTCCCTTCATGGCCTCATTGTAAAGACTGATTTTAAGCGTTGTGACACATTTGTTCGCAATATCATGATTGATATGTATGGAAAATGTGGGAGTCTTGCAAGTTCGATCAAGATCTTCAATGAAATGACGACTAGAAATGTGATCTCATGGACGGCTATTGTTTCAGCCCTTGGACTGCACGGTTATGCATATGAGGCATTGGAGAAATTCAAGGAGATGGGTATGACAGGGCTTAAACCTGATAAGGTTGCTTTCATAGCTGTGCTTTCAGCATGTAGACACGTTGGCTTAGTGAAAGAGGGGATGGAATTGTTTGAGCAGATGAACGAGAAATATGGGGTAGAACCAGAGATAGATCACTATCTTATTGCAGTCGATTTGCTGGCTAGGTATGGCTATTTGAGAGAAGCCGAGCAGTTAATCACTGGGATGCCTTTCCCCCCAAATGCTCTAATATGGCGCATATTTTTGGAAGGCTGCAAGAAAAAAAGAAGCATAGACGACGCTCACACTCTTGCTTCATAAAATATTCTCAAGCGAATGGAATATTAATGAAGAGGGTGATGCAGAGTACTGCTATTGAATTTTAAGTAATGATCATGTTGCTTGATGAAGCTTACTTAAGTTTCTGAAATCTGGATGATTAATCGTTTTCCCAACAGCATATAAACAAACAGGAAACTGGTATAATTAGGTAATGTTAACGTTTTCGTCTCTTGATAAAATGTTGTGTCCTCAACTGGCTACAAGGACCATCAATTATCAAAGAAGAGTGACTTCCTTGATCACTGATGCAGTTCTAGTTTCTTCTGACAGAAACTTAAATTCAACAGCAAGTGGATGCTCATATGTAGAACATCGATAGATTTGTTTTGTTTACTTACCTTGACGTATCTACAGATTGTCTTTCAGTCCAAAGGTGAATGGCTTACACAGATTGACACCTCCAAGCTCTTGTAAATGAAGGAGATTGTTTGTGAGATGGAAGTTCTCTAATTCCTTCTTTTTATCTTTTATGCTATAGGTGGGGAAGAAACTGTGTCTTGTTGGGGCATGAATCACTATGAAATCATCAAGTACACAACCTAATCAAAAACAAGAACAGAGGAGATATATGAGATCTTAATTAAGAAGTCTGCAACAAGTGAACAATGGAGTCAAGGCTATGGTAATATTCATAGCTCCACTTCAATTGTGAATCCATTCAGATAGGCAAGCTTGTCTTATCAGAATAGAAGATGGTGTAAATTAGGCCATAACATGAACAAACTATATTCATTAGTTGATATTGTGGAAATGCTTTCTCTAACTTTAGTGATCATAATAATCAAAATTCAAAACCATAGGGAAACAAACTCATTGGCGCAAAGTCAAGCTTGGTTGTATTTAGCTATTTTATCTATGTTGAATTCAAATTCACATCTACTTAAAGAGGAGATGGATTAAAAGTTTGAAACTGGCCCTGCTTGCTAGATCCCAAAATTATTATAGGCTCAACTGGTCAGTGTTTTTTTTGGGTTATATAGGTACAAGAATTTCAGTTTCCATTGAAAACATCACAATCTTACTCATAAGTTATTTAAACAAGGAAAATTCATACAACAAATTACGGACAATTTTTTCCTTTATTTAAACATCTAGAAACTAGAGTTAGAACAGACGCCTCCCTATTCGTTAACAACTCACAGAAGAATACATAGACATTACTATAAACTCTTTACAAACTATTGTTGGGATATACTATTAACCATGCGGTTTAGATATAATATTTTATTTTATTCTTTATGGAACAATTGTTTATTTAATTTATTCAATTCAATAAAGTACTATTTTAAATAGATCATTTGTTACATGTGTGTCCTTTTAGTTATGTAATAGACAATTTAGTGTATGGAGTCTTAGCTCATGCACAGAAAATTAAATTGTCGGTTCTCGTAATTAATAAACTATGTTCACAACCAAAGATATTATTAGGCAAAATATCTTGATGATTGTAGCACAAGATTATAGTATAATTTGTCTTGATTATGGGAGTGGGTTTACTCCGACTTCTTGTGCTAGTATACTTAGTGTATATTGAACGGACCAAGCAGAGAAAATATGTTTTTTTACTCAATATATATATATATATATATATATATATATATATATATATATATATATATATATATATATATAATATTTTCTCTAAATTCATTAAATGAGCTTATACTCCTAATCTTGATATAATTATTATGATCAATGTGAATTATTTATTGTTTTGATTTATCAAAAGGTACAACTCTATTCAGAGTTAGTGTATGCCTAATAGATTGGACAATAACGAATAGCATTTGTGAAATGATAATTAGTTGATAGAATCCATGACTTGGTTTTGAGTTTGATAATACCCCTTTACGTAAGCTTATAAGTTTTCATGTGAAAACCCAGCCGGTGGATTTTGTATCCGTCACATGAAATAGTTTAAGCGGAATTATATAGGATTTAATTAGCTGGTATTTGGGATCTTAACACGGGTAGTTAAAATAAGTGTTAGTGAATTTTCAAAATTCATAAGAGTTCAATTGCAGTTTTTTAATTGAATAAACTGCAATTAATTATAGTAAGAATTAATTCATGCAAATTTCGAATTAATACTAAAATTAGTAGCCTCTTATTGTTTTTGTGGTCCCTGCCATACCTAGTAAAAACCTGGACCGACTTGGGTAGAAAGTGACTTGGGAAAAAAGTCATTTGGTAGAGTTAGAGTAGGATTCTACTTATGAAAGTAGAATCCTACACGTTTTTGGAGCCCTATTTTTGGCTTAAAATGTGTCTACTTAAGGAAGACTTTTTTCACCCAATAACTCACCTTTTAGAGTTGTATTGTTCTTGCCCACTCAAAGCAAATTCTTTCAAGGTCTTACTAGGACCATAGCGAAAGACTGCAGCCCTGAATTCTTGCTGTGTGGAGGATTTGTGCTACGATTTCAAGAGATGTGCTTCTAATCTAGTAATTATAGCATTGTCTAGTTTACATGTATTTGATACCTGGTTTATATGCTTGCTTCCGCTGCTCATGTTCTAACAACTATTACATCACCTCAACGCATAAGAATTTAATTTTAAGTTATATACAATGATAGTGTAATGATTTCGTTATACTATCAATGTGATTTAATCTGTATACTTACTTACCATTTCTTCTACATCACCGATCATTGTTATTAATAGAGTTACTTATAATTATTTTTTAAGTGATCTGATTGCATAAATATTTTTTACACCACCGTACATAAAAATTAAGCTCTTTACCGAAATACCGCTATTTTTATTTAGAGACAATATGTAATGGCTTCCATTGCTATGGAAGTGCAAGTGTTTTTTCTCCTTCTCTACCCCTTCATTATAATGAGAGGTCACTATTCATAAACAAAGAGCAGAATCTAGTCATCCCTTGTGTTTGTTATAATGTCATATGTTGGTCGGTGACAACTAAAGAGACAATGTTATCATTTCTGACATGTAATATTATTCCTTAATTGGCCAGCAGAAAACATCGACACCTTCATTTAATTATTAGCTTTATAATTTATTCATTAACATCAAGGGTTAGATAAATCACTTTAGTATCTTCTATTATCCATCAATTTTCCACGTAGAAATCGCACTCTCTGACATTGGGATATTCATGTGGGGTTCATTTTCCCTGAAATATTCAGAAACTATAACTTTTGAGAAAATGCAATAGCTTATTGTGAAAAATAGAAAGATACAAAGTAAAAAATATATTGTGGTTCTTAATTGTTTGAATTTTTAATGTTATTACGTCTCATGAGTGATTTTTTCATCCTGATACTCTTAAAGTGTCTTCCAGTATGAGTTGCCCGCTACTTATAAATTTGGGTCTGTTTTTAAATTGAGTGCGACCTTGGAATATAGGGCAGTCCGGCGAACAAAGTATTTCGTGTTCACGGGTTTAGTAAAGGGTCGTACCCAAGGGATGTGATATAGACAGTCTACCCAAATGCAAGCATTAGTGGCTACTTCCAGCCTTCCACGGCTTGAACCCGTAACCTAAAGGTCACACGAAGTAGACACCTAAGAAAATAATAGTAGCAATATTAAAAAAGGAAAAGTTGGAAAAGAATTCAATGTTACGAATTGGATATTCAACGTTTGATTTTGCAAAATAAATAAGCAACAATTTGTTTATCTTTTGAACTTTAAGTGGAGAATGTCACCAAAAAATGTATGAGATAATGATATCACAGTGCAGAAATAGAAACTAAAAAGAAAATAATTTTAAAATTGCAAGAGCATACAGATGTTATCGTGTTTGGTTATTTGGTCGATTCCACCAACTAGATAAGTTGTGAACAATAATGTCAACGCATTAGGTCATTACAGTTTTAAATGTCTCACTTAATGTTCTAAATAGTGCTCCCTCGGGTCTAAAATAAGTGATTTTTTGGATGTTTTCACACAGATTAAGAAATTCACCTTTTAGCATTAATTAGCAATAGAATTGACCATATTAACCTTTACTATCTCACATAAACACTCCTAACACATATTCCAACACTATTTACTCCAAGGACAATGTAGAAAAAAAATAATTAATTCATTCTTGAAATCTGGAAAAATCACTTATTTTGGACCACAAGAAAAAGGCCCAAAAATCACTTATTTTGGACCGGAGGGAGTACTCTATTAATTGGAACAACAGCATAAATCTGAAAAATAAGTAATAAATGACTTCTTATTTTCTAGACCGTTAAATATTTTGACAAATTCAATTGTCAAGACCAATATTTGAGATGGAAAATAATTAAAATGCATACTTTCTTACCATTTAAGGGTCGTCCAATTACTACATATAAACTTGAAGTTTTCGAGATTTTACCCTTCTAAATTCTTGGGCGAGCCTATTTCGAAATAATTTATTTATTTTGCTTATAAAAATCAAGCTGGAGGAGGAAAAGGAGAAATTTATAAAATTGATGCACGCGGGTAAGGTACTTTAACATCTAAAGCACATTCTTTTTGAAGGGGCAGAAAGGACACTGCAATCAATATTTTAATTTCAAACTTTGACTCTTCAAATAATAAATAAATTAAAATGAAACAAAGAGGCAACTTTGTGTGATGGTGATGCGACTCGACGCAGGAAGATTTATTATTTATAGTTAAAATCTAATTGCGATTATGATGTATGACACCTTGCTGATGTGATTAAGGCCACTCCAGCTCAGCTCTGTAAAATTAAGGGCTGTAAACCCTAATCTAACTTAACGTCACTGCCAATTCACTATCGATTAATCAATAATCCTTTAATTTATGCGGAGAGACCACGCACATGGGTACATGTACACAAAGACTTCTATCACTAACGAATAGATTGAAGGTTCAAATTATCGAGGGGTTACGTTGTTTGATTTACATACGAATTAGTTATACAAGAATTATAAATACATGGATCGTATATAGTGAATAACAATGTTGGGATCGTTAGGCGATGAATACCAATGTTTTAAGTATTATGAGCCGAGGAATAATACATGAATTGTTATATATGGATATGTTTGCTCGAAAGTTATCATGTGCTTTATGAGTGCAAAACAATACAGATAAGTTACGGAAAAATCATAGCAAATCGTAATAATTCATTGGACCAAGCGAAGAACATGAAAATAAGTACTCAAGGTTAGGGGAAGAAACATTGGAAGCCTTTATTGATAATATTGGTTTGGTCTGCCTCTCCATGAAGAGGTTCAGAGCCTTATAATGGTGTTTTCACNAATAAGTACTCAGGATTAGGGGGAGAGGTATTAAAAGCCTTTATTGATAATATTGGTTTGGTCTGCCTCTCCATGAAGAGGTTCAGAGCCTTATAATGGTGTTTTCACTCCCATAAGATGGATGTGTTTTTATCCTCTCTCTCTCTCTCCATAGTGGTGAAGAAGCACCCCCCTTTCTAGGACTTCCACTCTTAGTATTTATAGCTGTGAGCTTCGTGATCTGGCGATAAGTGGCCGTGACCACGTTGGGATCTCGCCTTTATGGTGGCGGATAGGCCATGGCCTTGTCGATCGAACCAGATGCGGGTTGAACATCGTCAATTCTGAGTGGTCGTGCCATTAATTAATCATGAATTAACTTAAAACGGGATTAGCCTCGTTAATTATCGTGGG